>NC_056743.1:354019987-354157032 GCF_019279795.1 Protopterus annectens | reverse complement strand
GTAGGGGCTGAGTATAGATACAGGGCCTTAAGACAGTCTGTGTTGGACACTGGTTTAATGCCCTGGATTGTCCCTTTCCGTAACCTGTAGGGACTGAGTATAGATACAGGGCCTTAAGACAAACTGTGTAGGACACTGGTTTAATGCCCTGGATTCTCCCTTTCAGTAACCTGTAGAGGACTGAGTATAGATACAGGGCCTTAAGACAAACTGTGTAGGACACTAGTTTAATGCCCTGGATTCTCCCTTTCAGTAACCTGTAGAGGACTGAGTATAGATACAGGGCCTTAAGACAAACTGTGTAGGACACTGGTTTAATACCCTGGATTCTCCCTTTGTGTAACCTGTAGGAGAAAGAGTATAGATACAGGGCATTAAGGCAATCTGTGTAGGACACTAGTTTAATGCCCTGGATTCTCCCTTTCAGTAACCTGTAGAGGACTGAGTATAGATACAGGGCCTTAAGACAAACTGTGTAGGACACTAGTTTAATGCCCTGGATTCTCCCTTTCAGTAACCTGTAGAGGACTGAGTATAGATACAGGGCCTTAAGACAATCTGTGTAGGACACTGGTTTTATACCCTGGATTCTCTATTTCAGTAACCTTTAGGGGACTGAGTATAGATACAGGGCCTTAAGCCAATCTGTGTAGGACACTGTTTTAATACCCTGGATTCTCCCTTTCAGTAACCTGTAGTGGACTGAGTATAGATACAGGGCCTTAATGCAATCTCTGTAGGACACTGGTTTATTACCCTGGATTCTGCCTTTCAGTAACCTGCAGGGGACTGAGTATAGATACAGGGCCTTAAGGGAATCTGTGTAGGACATTGATTAAATACCCTGGATTCTCCCTTTCCGTAACCTGTAGGGGACTGAGTATAGATGCAGGGCCTTAAGGCAATCTGTGTTGGACACTGGTTTAACACCCTGGATTCTCATTTTCAGTAACCTGTAGGGGTCTGAGTATAGCTACAGGGCCTTAAGGGAATCTCTGTAGGACACTGGTTTATTACCCTGGATTCTGCCTTTCAGTAACCTGTAGGGGACTGAATATAGATGCAGGGCCTTAAGGCAATCTGTGCAGGACACTGGTTTAATACCCTGGATTCTCCCTTTCAGTATTCTGTAGAGGACTGAGTATAGATACGGGGCCTTAAGGCAATCTGTGTTGGACACTGGTTTAATGCCCTGGATTCTCCCTTTCTGTAACCTGTAGGGGACTGAGTATAGATGCAGGGCCTTAAGGCAATCTGTGTTGGACACTGGTTTAATGCCCTGGATTCTCCCTTTCAGTAATCTGTAGGGGACTGCATATTGATACAGGGCCTTAAGCCAATCTGTGTAGGACACTGGTTTTATATTTTGGATTCTCATTTTCAGTAACCTGTAGTGGACTGCATATAGATACTAGGCCTTAAGGCAATCTGTGTAGGACATTGGTTTAATACCCTGGATTCTCCCTTTTAGTAACCTGTAGGGGACTGAGTATAGATACAGGGCCTTAAGGCAATCTGTGTAGGACACTGGTTTAATACCCTGGATTCTCCTTTTCAGTAACCTGTAGGGGACTGAGTATAGATACAGGGACTTAAGGCAATCTCTGTAGGACACTGGTTTATTACCCTGGATTCTGCCTTTCAGTAACCTGCAGGGGACTGAGTATAGATGCAGGGCCTTAAGGCAATCTGTGCAAGACACTGGTATAATACCCTGGATTCTCCCTTTCAGTAACCTGTAGAGGATTGAGTATAGATACGGGGCCTTAAGACAATCTGTGTTGACACTGGTTTACTGCCCTGGATTCTCCCTTTCAGTAATCTATAGGGGACTGAGTATTGATACAGGGCCTTAAGCCAATCTGTGTAGGACACTGGTTTTATATTTTGGATTCTCATTTTCAGTAACCTGTAGGGGACTGCATATAGATACTAGGCCTTAAGGCAATCTTTGTAGGACACTGGTTTACTGCCCTGGATTCTTCCTTCCAGTAACGTGTATGGGACTGAGTATAGATACAGGGCCTTAAGACAGTCTATGTTGGACACTAGTTTAATGCCCTGGATTGTCCTTTTCCGTAACCTGTAGGGACTGAGTATAGATGCAGGGCCTTAAGACAATCTGTGTTGGACACTAGTTTACTGCCCTGGATTCTCCTTTTCAGTAATCTTTAGGGGACTGAGTATTGATACAGGGCCTTAAGCCAATCTGTGTAGGACACTGGTTTTATATTTTGGATTCTCATTTTCAGTAACCTGTAGGGGACTGCATATAGATACTAGGCCTTAAGGCAATCTTTGTAGGACACTGGTTTACTGCCCTGGATTCTCCCTTTCAGTAACGTGTATGGGACTGAGTATAGATACAGGTCCTTAAGACAATCTGTTTAGGACACTAGTTTAATGCCCTGGATTGTCCCTTTCCATAACCTGTAGGGACTGAGTATAGATACAGGGCCTTAAGACAATCTGTGTTGGACACTAGTTTAATGCCCTGGATTGTCCCTTTCTGTAACCTGTAGGGGCTGAGTATAGATACAGGGCCTTAAGACAGTCTGTGTTGGACACTGGTTTAATGCCCTGGATTGTCCCTTTCCGTAACCTGTAGGGACTGAGTATAGATACAGGGCCTTAAGACAAACTGTGTAGGACACTGGTTTAATGCCCTGGATTCTCCCTTTCAGTAACCTGTAGGGACTGAGTATAGATACAGGGCCTTAAGACAGTCTGTGTTGGACACTAGTTTAATGCCCTGGATTGTCCCTTTCCGTAACCTGTAGGGACTGAGTATACATACAGGGCCTTAAGACAAACTGTGTAGGACACTAGTTTAATGCCCTGGATTGTCCCTTTCAGTAACCTGTAGGGACTGCGTATAGATACAGGGCCTTAAGACCAACCGTGTAGGACACTAGTTTAATGCCCTGGATTCTCCCTTTCTGTAACCAGTAGGGACTGAGTATAGATACAGGGCCTTGAGGCAATCTGTGTAGGACATTGGTTTAATGCCCTGGATTGTCCCTTTCAGTAACCTGTAGGGACTGAGTATAGATACAGGGCCTTAAGACAAACTGTGTAGGACACTGGTTTAATGCCCTGGATTCTCCCTTTCAGTAACCTGTAGAGGACTGAGTATAGATACAGGGCCTTAAGACAATCTGTGTAGGACACTAGTTTAATGCCCTGGATTGTCCCTTTCAGTAACCTGTAGGGACTGAGTATAGATACAGGGCCTTAAGACAGTCTGTGTTGGACACTAGTTTAATGCCCTGGATTCTCCCTTTCTGTAACCAGTAGGGACTGAGTATAGATACAGGGCCTGAAGGCAATCTGTGTAGAACACTAGTTTACTGCCCTGGATTGTCCCTTTCTGTAACCTGTAGGGACTGAGTATAGATATATAGCCTTAAGACAATCTGTGTAGGACACTGGTTTAATACCCTGGATTGTCCCTTTCAGTAATCTGTAGGGACTGAGTACAGATACTAGGCCTTAAGACGCTGGTTTAATATCCTTGATTCTCTTTCTTGGCATTTAGCTTTTGGCCATGGTTCTTTGGTTCTTGCACAAGTTATTTGTTTATGACAAGCTACTGCTCCTAGGTTGTAGTCATCTGCACACTTAGTAACTATCTAAACTACTAGCAACACAACTACATGGCTTTAGACCCTTCCACAGCACCACCACCACCATGCTTACAGCTTTTACTAACATCGTCAGCAATCACCGAAACAATGGACTCTTTGTATCTGCCACTTTCCCTGACTTATCCAAAGCATTTGATATGGTTAACCATACAAAGCTCCTTCACTCACTATCCACTCTAAACCTTACCATCCCTGCCATCTCCTGGTTTAAAAACTACCTAGAGGGAAGGCAACAAGCTGTAATGTGGCAAAACCAACTCTTTCCCTCCTTACCAGTCTCCCTAGGGGTACCCCAGGCTCCATCCGGGGATCACTGCTTTTTACCCCCTTCACCAACCAGCTCCCATCCAATATTCCCAAAGCCTCAATAGTACAATATGCAGATGATGTCACCATAATATGCACAGTCAAAACAATTGACCTCCTTCACTCTCAAACACAAGAATGCTTTTCCCTAGCAGAAACTTGGATCAGCAAACAAAACCTTATTCTGAACCCAGGTAAAACAAAACTACTACCCTTTAGCTCCCACAGAAGCACACCTCCCACCGATAGTTTCATCATCTTCTCTAATAACAGTACTACAATCACTCCCACCAATCATACCAAGCTGCTAGGGATTAAAATAGGTAATCACCTTAGATTTGATGTACATATTTCCATAACTCTATCGCAATAAAACATTTCTCACCGACTACTTTAAAATTGCAATTGCCAGGACTCACCTATTATCCACCTTATTGTATGCCTTCCTTATACTTACAAATCTCCACAAATCTGACCTAAACAAACTTGATAGTTGTTATAATAAGAGAGCTAAATTCGCTACAACCTCTCCCATGAGAACACACCACTGCGACTGCTTAAAAAAACTCAGCTGGCTAGAACTACCACTACTACTACAACTCAATCAACTAGCATTAGCCCAGAAAATAATAAATTACTCTGATAACACCCCAGCACTACAAAATCTTCTTCAACCCTATACCACTACCTGAACCTTAAGGTCTAGCACACAAAGCCTCCTCAAAGTTACCAAATATAACAATGAGGCTGGTAAGTCTGTCTACAGCCACTACATATCAAAAACCTGGAACTCCCTTCCTGCCCACATAACTGAAAGCAATTCCTCAACCCAGTTCAAGAAACTAGTCAAAACTCACTTCATGAATAACAGACTATGCTCCTGCACCCCCCGGATAATATCTAATTTCTAAATTTCACCTTAATTAATTAATACTGGCAAACCAACCAAGTCAGAACTCTGTACTCACTTAGACTGTTAAAGAATTGCACATCCTGACTCTCTAGTAGTTAGTGTAAACTATCCCAGGAATGTTGTGCTTTGCACTACGTCCTAAAGTTAATACCTATAGTACCAAGTATACGTATCCTAAATCGTAAATCAAATCTCATATCATATTGATGTCCTTCACATCTCTATCCAGAAACACCCGCTCTGCTCTCCTGGATCTTTTCTTCTCTTTTTTCTTTCCTTTGAAAGTAAACTATTCCAAGAATGTCATGCTTTGTGATATATTCAAAAGCTAATAGTATATAGTAACAAATGAATGTATCCCATCTTCTATAAAATATTGTATGGCAAAGTCTTGTCTTTACATTTTTGTCTGTAATAAGTTGTACTCTTGGAGCTTTTCTCCCCAGGCCTCCACTGAAAATGGACTCATTATCCAGTTGGACTCTCCCGGTCAACAAATGTAAAATAAAATAAATAAATAAATAATAGTAAGCCAGAGCCAAGCTATTCACTTTTAATTCACAGTAGATGATGAACAGAAGAGCTCCCTGCACTAAACCCTCAGAAAATACCTTAGTGACTGGCCTTTTCATGAAGGTAACGTACCCTACTTTGGTCTCCTGCATCCTGGCTGTGAGCAAGGTGGCAATCCAACAGGAGATGAAGAGGTTTATTCCTAATATATTAACCTTTGCTACTATGCCTGAGTGAGGGATTGTGTCAAAACCCTGGGGCAGGCCTAGGTTGATGTACCATTTTTACCTTTGTCCATTGCTTTGGTGACCATTTAAAAAAAACTCCACCAAGTTGATTAAGTATTACCTGCTTTGGATGAATCCAAACTAACAAGGGTCCAGTGTTTAGAGTTTCCCTATGTCCTTGTTGATTACTTCCATGATAATTCTTTCTATGGGTTTGATTATAAGACTGGTCAGACTTATGGGCCTGTAATTGTCTGGATCTGTGGAAGGTCCTTACCTATGCATCATAATAACTGTTGCTGTTCTCCATTCACTTGCTACATAACACATATGGAGGCTAAAGCTGAAAAGTATTGTTAGGGGTGTGGCTAAATCATGCTTCATGATATTCAAGATGCATCTTAGGATATTGTCAGGGCTCATTAATTCAGTATTTTATTTTGAAGGAGAAAGCTTTATGGTCAGCCATAACAAGTATCAAAGATACACAAGGAATGAGACAAGATTCCCAGATACATGTGTATCCATTGAAGGACAAAGCATCAAATGCTATGCATTTTTGAACGTGCAGTTCATTGAGCCAGTCTGATTAAGATCGCATTACGGCAGGGATAAGGAAATTTGCCCTTTCCCCAACATGGTACGATCTTGGAGTTGGTATATATAGTTAGCCAGGGATGTGGGAGGTGCAGACCCCCACAGGAGGAGGAGGTTTCATTGAACGGCATTTACAATGTAATGCCTTTCGATGCTTTTATCCTTTGATAAATAACCATAGACCTAGATTCCCACATATTAGCAATGAAAAGGTCCAAGATGTTATTCCCCTTAGTGGATTATCTGACCAGTTGTTCAGGGCGTTTGAATTGACAAAGTTTAGAAATCTCTGTGCTTGTGCACTAGTGGTGATATATGTTTCCCAGACTATAGCTGGGTAGTTTAAATCACCTTGGAAAAATGTATTAGATTTAATACTGAGTGACTCCAGTTCCTGTAGATAGGTGTTAGAACTTGCTTTCTTGCATCACAGATGGCATACTATAGCTAGTTAATATGCAGTAAGGGACCAGTCTGATGGTGAGAGACATATGAAGAAGCTCTAGTGCTTCATTCAGCATTAAACAGCCTTAATGTGAGTCTCTTCTGAGAGAAGACTGAGACACATTCAACTTTTATTCCCTCCTGCACAATGGCTGGTGTAAAATTATGGAAGGGATTGAAAAATGTATTTGAATTTGTGCGTAGCTGCTTCTTTGCTGTGCTGGATCCAAAGTCTTCTTAAGACACACAGTCTTGCTGGCTGTTTACTGCTGAAATCAAAGTCTTGTTATCACAATCTGTTAACCATAGAAACTTGCAGAATATACACTGATGCAGCATCTGACTTTAAGAGCAGTAACCAATAAATAGCTTTTTATAAACAAACCACACATACTACTTCTGTCAGACTGTAGCATATATTTACAAAGTTTTTCTTCATTACAGATATGAATGATGACTTCTACAAAATACTTCTCCCTGTCCCTCTCTCACATAACTGAATTACTACAATTGTTATATAGAGTGCTAGTCACGCACATAGATATTTTTTTTCCTCTTGGTTTCTTTTTTGGCCTTCTGTGGGAAGTCATGTAATGTCTGTTTTTAGACTTTTCTACTATCTTGTCAGCAGTTCTGCTGATGTGAAAATGCACAAATGCACGCAATCATAATAACAGAAGTATGAAAGGAAACATCTGTTCTGTTCCCATTGAAAAAACATCACATATTGCTGAATTTAGATATTTGTTCTGCAAACATGAGAAAAGCATATGATACTTGCTTTCCAATATTGCTTTGTTAGGCTTTTTCTGATGCTGTGAAGAGAAGCCTGTCTGTTATACATATAGTATGAATGCCCATTTTTACATTGCTAAACTCTATACATATATTCAAGCAAACTTTTTATTCTATGTTTTATCTTTCAGCATATTTACAACATAATTAATTTCAGCCTTATATTCATAAGCTCTAACAGGATTATAGTCCTGCACATCCAGAGAGAGCTTCACCATTTTAAACCATGCCTCACTCAGTATGCAGAAGTCTTTTTCTTCCTGAGAAAGGAGGGCTTACAGGTAGTGCAGTTTCTTGTTTAGGCAATTAACATCAATCAGTAACACCTTCCTATTTTCCTTTGCTTGTTCCATTATACTGGTAGGTATATGTGGTTGTTACTGCAAAAAAAAAAAAAAAAGAAATAAAGAAAAGAAAAAAAAATAGCACTATGGGGGAGGTTGGTGCCTTTGCCTGAAACTAGCTCTCCAGCATGTCCTCCCAGGCTGTCAAACATTGGACCCCTCTCCCCACTGAATGACACCAGAAACTAAGCCAAATATTCAAGACAATAATTTTTGTTATACTGTGGCATCATCCTTGGAGAAAGTAGAATGCTGCTCAGTACTAGGGCTCATACATACCTGGGACACATGGTCTGAGAGTTCAATCAGGCCTCACTTAACATAATCCAAGATGGCATATCTCAAGTCAATGATACCCATGTGTGCAATGACGGAGCCATACCCAAATCTGTTGTTGAAGGATATGACTCCATGTGTGACCTGCTGGATCTGAATCTCACTCTTTTTTCACTCAGCCTAGTAAGAAGTACATGTACCACAGCTATTATCTCTTGTGAGTCACACAAAAATTAGAAAAGGTCAATTAAGTTTAATTACCTGTGAAGTGAGGGTGGAGCTATGGACTAAACCTTCTATTTAAAGGCTAACATAAATTATTCCAAGGCTTTACTAGACAAGCTCAACCAGACTCTGCCACAACTTGCTGCGAAGGGAAAGGTTAGCTTGTTTTTGCTTTCTTGTATTTTGTGTTACCTTACTGCCTTCTTCTATTTTGCATATTGTGATTAATTTTCTTTACATTGTGATTTACTTCCATTCTGCTTTTAATTGCATATTTAAACTAGGCAAGAGACCACAGCTATGTCTCTTGTGAGTCACACAGAAATTAAACGTTTTCCCACTCCCACACCTTGGTGCTCTCATGTTTTTAAACACAACCATCTTTCTAGTTACCTGCTCCTTATGTGAATTTGACCACAAATCTGCTTCCCTCTCCTTTTCACTGGCTATTTTGAGTGAACACAAATTATCATTTTCTGAAATCACTTCCCTTCAACTACTTAAATTTATTGGCCAGCCGACTATATTCCATGGAAGAAGAATACAAAGAGCCCACCCTTTCCAATCTCACTTACACAGCTAAAGCTTACATTACTCCCTCTTTCATATCTAACAGCTTAGTGCACACTGCAGCTCTTAGGATATTAAACCATTTTTCATCTTATCTTTAAGATCTGCAACATCTACTCCAAGACCACCAACTAGTGGAGAGCCCACACTCTGTCTTATCTTAGGATTAGTGCTTCTGTTTCTTTAATGGTGAGAGAAGGAGCATAGAAACAGTATTTCCTGGGGACTACTGGTCACTGGAAAGCCTAATAACTGCTTCATATGTGCTGGTTTGGAATGTGTGGTTATATATTACGCCTGGTGAGAGAAGGAGCAGAGTGCATAGATTCCTGTCTCTTCCTAGTTGAGAAGTGAGTGTCTGTGCTTGATCTAGAAAAGGCTACAACAAGACCCTTACATCATCTGGGACAAGACTGTGGGTCACCAAACAGCCTGTGTCCTGCTTCTCATCATAAGTTGCTACTGTTTTCCTTCTGGTGAGAGAAGAAGCAAAGGAGCATTGTATCCCAGCAGAGGGAAGCCATGGGGAGACCAGCACTAGTAGAAGCCTGACAGTAGCCATTCAGTCAATTCTTGTTTTTTCATCATTCTTGACGAGCTAATTGTTTCTTTTCAGTGAGTAGTGCTTGATTTACTTCTAACTTCAGAATACCTGCATAAATGCTTTACCCATAAAGCATCAGGCTCTACTTATTAGTTTACCCTCAAGTGCTGAGCGAATAGCTGAGAAGAGCTATATATATATGTATATATATATATATATATATATATATATATATATATATATATATATATCCATCCATGGGTTCACTTTAAATAATCGAATGTTCAGAACATCGGCGTTCTGATCATCAAGACCAGAACATCGATGTTCAGAACATCGAAGGTTTAAAGTGGAAGTGCCAGGTAAGTGAGATTGCTGTCCAGCATGTTGTGTGTGTGTGTGTGCCATCTGAGTGTTGGCATTGCAGATAGGGTACAGGAAATCTCCCGTTTAGCACTACCGCATATAGCAGTAAATGGGAGATTTCCCTTACCCCACTGTAGTGTGATCTCGGAGTTGGAATATTAATGTAGGGGGGTGTGGGGGGCACAGCCCACCACATGGGGGTGCAGGGGGGTGAAGCCCCCCCTGCTAACATAGTGCTTGTGATTTTTTTGTTGTTTTTATGGTTCATTTTGAATCTTCGATGTTCTGAACATCGATGTTCAGGCCTCGATGATCAGAACGTCGATGTTATGAACATTCGTATATATATATATATATATATATATATATATATATATATATATATATCTGTATATATATATATATATATATATATATATATATATATATATATATATATATATATATATATATATATATGGATTCACTACTGAATCCCAAAATTACACAATCCCGAAGCCCGAAACCCCACATTACTGAAATATTAAAACCGTGAAATTCAAAATCGTGAAAGTACTACACACATACAGCACACACACAAACATACACAACCTCCTCGCATAACAAAACAAACCACCCTACACTAAAGATAAAGCCCCCCTGCACCCCCCTACTTTAATATTCTAACTCTGAGATCGCACAAAAAAAACACACAAGGCAAACTCACGCCCACACATTACAGCCCCTCACACACACACACACACACACACACACACACACACACACACACACACACACACACACACACACACACACATACCACAGTCACAACGCACACTTACACATACTAAAGCCCCTCACAAACACACTTACACACACATACATACCTGAACCGCAACACTAGAAGCACTAACTCAAAATCCCTTAACATCGGGATTTTGAATTTTGCGCTTCTGGTCTTTCGGTAATGAGGGGTTTCGGCTACATGGTCTTGAGCTTTTGAAATTCGAGATTTTAAAAATTCGAGATTTAGTAGTGTTCCCATATATATATATATATATATATATATATATATATATATATATATATATATATATATATATATATATATATATATATATATATATATATATATATATATATATATATATATATATATATATATGTATATATATATATATATACTGGTCCAAAACATATTATAGATAACATTTTATTCTGCAAATGATTTGTAGATGATGTGTTTTTCATATGGAAGGGAGATGGGAAAAATCTTGATGAATTTATTAATTATGTAAAACACTCATTATGAGTCACCACAGTTTGTGAAGGTGATATTTCAACTCTAGTTAAATGGTTTGCAAAAGAGGTTGTGCCATTTCTGGTGTCTGTTTCATTTAAAGGCTCACTGCTGCTTTTCAGCTGTTAGAAACATTTCTGCAGTCTGCTTCGAAGTAGTGGGGATATTTGTAGCATTTACATATTCAGCCATAGACTAAGCACCTCATTGGTTCTTTTGAGATTTCTTTCTTAAAAGCTGTCTCAGGTTTCAACTTTCTGTTACCTAAGAAGTTCAGTTGTGAGTATTCTGCCATTTCACACTGAGCTAATTGAAGGAAGGACACTGAGCAAACTCAGACCTATAATATGTAACATTAAGTATCCTGTTTTTTGTTTATTTTGTTCTTTATTTCTGTGTTATTTATAGCACTTTGTGTACTGTGTTGTCTTCTAGCTAGTTTCACTGTGTGAGGTATTAACTGGAAATTATCCACTTTTATTAAGCATCTGTTGGGTTGTTTGTTTCTGATAACTTGTTGCAGTTAAACTCTTTTTTCTAGAGGCTCCTTTAGCTGTTTAAAACTTTCACTTAAAGGCTCACTGCTGCTTTTCAGCTGTGAGAAACATTTCTGCAGTTTGTTTCTAAGTAGTGGGGATATTTGTAGCATTTCTATATTCAGGCTTGTATTTGGGCCTAGTGTTTATGGAGGCTGTGTGTCTGAGCACATGTTCATGGACATGTTGGTTTAGCCAAAGCCATCAGGCATTTCAGTGAGAGAGAATTGCTTGAGGTCATTGGCTGACTGAGGTCACCTGGACTACAGCTTAGACTAAGCTCCTCATTGGTTCTTTTGAGATTTCTTTCTTAAAAGCTGTCTCAGGTTTCAACTATCTGTTACCTAATAAGTTCAGTTGTGAGTGTTCTGCCAATTTACACTGAGCTAATTGAATTAAGGACACTGAGCAAACTCAGAGCTATAATATATAACATTAAGTATCCTGTTTTTTGTTTATTTTGTTCTTTATTTCTTTGTTATTTATAGCACTTTGTGTACTGTGTAGTTTTCTAGCTAGATTCACTGTTTGTTAGGTATTAACTGGAAATTGTCCACTTTTATTAAGCATCTGTTGGGTTGTTTGTTTCTGATAACTTGTTGCAGTTAAACTCTTTTTTCTAGCGGCTCCTTTAGCTGTTTAAAACTTTCATTTAAAGACTCACTGCTGCTTTTCAGCTGTGAGAAACATTTCTGCAGTTTGTTTCTAAGTAGTTTGGATAAGTGTACAATTTCCATATTCAGGCTTGTCTTGGGACCTAGTGTTTGTGGAGGCTGTGTGTCTGAGCACATATTCTGGGACATCTTGGTTTAGCCAAAGCCATCAGGCATTTCACTGAGAGAGAATTGTTTGAGGTCATTGGCTGACTGAGGTCACCTGGACTACAGCTTAGACTAAGCACCTCATTGGTTCTTTTGAGATTTCTTTCTTAAAAGCTGTCTCAGGTTTCAACTTTCTGTTACCTAAGAAGTTCAGTTGTGAGTGTTCTGCCATTTTACAATTGAGCTAATCGAAGGAAGGACACTGAATAAACTCAGAGCTATAATATATAACATTAAGTATCCTGTTTTTTGTTTATTTTGTTCTTTATTTCTTTGTTATTTATAGCACTTTGTGTATTGTGTATTTTTATAACTAGTTTCACTGTGTGTGAGGTATTAACTGGAAATTAACCACTTTTATTAAGCATCTGTTGGGTTGTTTGTGTCTGATAACTTGTTGCAGTTAAACTGTTTTTCCTAGGGGCTCTTTTAGCTGTTTAAAACTTTCATTTAAAGGCTCACTGCTGCTATTCAGCTGTGAGAAACATTTCTGCAGTTTGTTTCTCAGTAGTGGGGATATTTGTAGCATTTCCGTATTCAGGCTTGTATTTGGGCCTAGTGTTTGTGTAGGCTGTGTCTAAGCACATATTAAGGGACATCTTGGTTTAGCTAAAGCTATCAGGCATTTCAGTGAGAAAGAATTGTTTGCGGTCATTGGCTGACTGAGGTCACCTGGACTACAGCTTACTCTAATCACCTTATGGGTTCTTTTGAGATTACTTTCTTAAAAGTTGTCTCAGGTTTCAACTTTCTGTTACCTAATAAGTTCAGTTGTGAGTGTTCTGCCATTTTATACTGAGCTAATCGAAGGAAGGACACTGAGCAATCTCGGAGCTATAATATATAACATTAAGTATCATGTTTTTTTGTTTATTTTGCTCTTTATTTCTTTGTTATTTATAGCACTTTGTATACTGTGTATTTTTCTAGCTAGTTTCACTGTGTGTGAGGTATTAACTGGAAATTGTCCACTTTTATTAAGCATCTGTTGGGTTATTTGTTTCTGATAACTTGTTGCAGTTAAACTCTTTTTCTAGAGGCTCCTTTAGCTGTTTAAAACTTTCATTTAAAGGCTCACTGCTGCTTTTCAGCTGTGAGAAACATTTCTGCAGTTTGTTTCTAAGTAGTGGGGATATTTGTAGCATTTCCATATTCAGGCTTGTTTTTGGGCCTAGTGTTTGCAGAGGCTGTGTGTCTGAGCACATATTCAGGGACATCTTGGTTTAGCCAAAGCCATCAGGCATTTCAGTGAGAGAGAATTGTTTGAGGTCATTGGCTGACTGAGGTCACCTGGACTACAGCTTAGACTAAGCACCTCATTGGTTCTTTTGAGATTTCTTTCTTAAAAGCTGTCTCAGGTTTCAACTTTCTGTTACCTAAGAAGTTCAGTTGTGAGTGTTCTGCCATTTTACAATTGAGCTAATCGAAGGAAGGACACTGAGCAAACTCGGAGCTATAATATATAACATTAAGTATCCTGTTTTTTGTTTATTTTGTACTTTATTTCTTTGTTATTTATAGCACTTTGTGTACTGTGTATTTTTCTAGCTAGTTTCACTGTGTGTGAGGTATTAACTGGAAATTGTCCACTTTTATTAAGCATCTATTGGGTTGTTTGTTTCTGATAACTTGTTGCAGTTAAACTCTTTTTCCTAGAGGCTCCTTTAGCTGTTTAAAACTTTAATTTAATGGCTCACTGCTGCTATTCAGCTGTGAGAAATATTTCTGCAGTTTGTTTCTAAGTAGTGGGGATATTTGTAGCATTTCCATATTCAGGCTTGTATTTGGGCCTAGTGTTTGTGGAGGCTGTGTGTCTGAGCACATATTCAGAGACATGTTGGTTTAGCCAAAGCCATCAGGCATTTCAGTGAGAGAGAACTGTTTGAGGTCATTGACTGACTGAGGTCACCTGGACTACCACTTAGACTAAGCACCTCCTTGGTTCTTTTGAGATTTCTTTCTTAAAAGCTGTCTCAGGTTTTAACTTTCTGCTAGCTAAGAAGTTCAGTTGTGAGTGTTCTGCCATGCAAATCAAAGGAAGGACACTGAGAAAAGTCGGGGCTATAATATATAACATTAACTATCCTGTTTTTTTTTTATTTTGTTGTTTATTTCTTTATTTATAGCACTTTGTGTACAGTGTATTTTTCTAGCTAGTTTCACTGTGTGTGAGGTATTAACTGGAAATTATCCACTTTTATTAAGCATCTGTTGGGTTGTTTGTTTCTGATAACATGTTTCAGTTAAACTTTTTTTCTAGAGGCTCCTTTAGCTGTTTAAAACTTTCATTTAAAGGCTCACTGCTGCTTTTCAGCTGTGAGAAACATTTCTGCAGTTTGTTTCTAAGTAGTATGATATTTGTAGCATTTCCATATTCAGGCTTGTATTTGGGCCTAGTGTTTGTGGAGGCTGTGTGTCATAGCACATATTCAGGGACATCTTGGTTTAGCCAAAGCCATCAGGCATTTCAGTGAGAGAGAATTGTTTGAGGTCATTGGCTGACTGAGGTCACCTGGACTACAGCTTAGACTAAGCACCTCATTGGTTTTTTTGAGATTTCTTTCTTAAAAGCTGTCTCAGGTTTCAACTTTCTGTTACCTAAGAAGTTCAGTTGTGAGTGTTCTGCCATTTTACACTGAGCTAATTGAAGGAAGGACACTGAGCAAACTCAGAGCTATAATATATAACATTAAGTATCCTGTTTTTTGTTTATTTTGTTCTTTATTTCTTTGTTATTTATAGCACTTTGTGTACTGTGTATTTTTCTAGCTAGTTTCACTGTGTGTGAGGTATTAACTGGAAATTATCCACTTTTATTAAGCATCTGTTGGTTGTTTGTTTCTGATAACTTGTTGCAGTTAAACTCTTTTTTCTAGAGGCTCCTTTAGCTGTTTAAAACTTTCACTTAAAGGCTCACTGCTGCTTTTCAGCTGTGAGAAACATTTCTGCAGTTTGTTTCTAAGTAGTTGGGATATTTGTAGCATTTCCATATTCAGGCTTGTATTTGGGCCTAGTGTTTGTGGAGGCTGTGTGTCTGAGCACATATTCAGGGACATGTTGGTTTAGCCAAAGCCATCAGGCATTTCAGTGAGAGAGAACTGTTTGAGGTCATTGACTGACTGAGGTCACCTGGACTACAGCTATGCTAAGCACCTCATTGGTTCTTTTGAGATTTCTTTCTTAAAAGCTGTCTCAGGTTTCAACTTTCTGCTAGCTAAGAAGTTCAGTTGTGAGTGTTCTGCCATTTCACACTGAGCTAATCAAAGGAAGGACACTGAGCAAACTCGGAGCTATAATATATAACATTAACTCTCCTGTTTTTTGTTTATTTTGTTCTTTATTTCTTTGTTATTTATAGCACTTTGTGCACTGTGTATTTTTCTAGCTAGTTTCACTGTGTGTGAGGTATTAACTGGAAATTGTCCACTTTTATTAAGCATCTGTTGGGTTGTTTGTTTCTTATAACTTGTTGCAGTTAAACTCTTTTTTCTAGAGGCTCCTTTAGCTGTTTAAAACTTTCATTTAGAGGCTCGCTGCTGCTTTTCAGCTGTGAGAAACATTTCTGCAGTTTTTTCAAAGTAGTGGGGATATTTGTAGCATTTCCCTATTCAGGCTTGTAATTGGGCCTAGTGTTTGTGGAGGCTGTGTGTCTGATCACATATTCGGGGACATCTTGGTTTAGTCAAAGCCATCAGGCATTTCAGTGAGAGGTAATTGTTTGCGGTCATTGGCTGACTGAGGTCACCTGGACTACAGCTTAGACTAATCACCTCATTGGTTCTTTTGAGATTTCTTTCTTAAAAGCTGTCTCAGGTTTCAACTTTCTGTTACCTAAGAAGTTCAGTTGTGAGTGTTCTGCCATTTTACAGAGCTAATCGAAGGAAGGACACTGAGCAAACTTGGAGCTGTAATATATAATATTAAGTATCCTGTTTTTTGTTTATTTTGTTCTTTATTTCTTTATAGCACTTTGTGTACTGTGTATCTTTCTAGCTAGTTTCACTGTGTGTGAGGTATTAACTGGAAATTGTCCACTTTTATTAATCATCTGTTGGGTTGTTTGTTTCTGAAAACTTGTTGCAGTTAAACTTTTTTTCTTGAGGCTTCTTTAGCTGTTTAAAACTTTCATTTAAAGGCTCACTGCTGCTTTTCATCTGTGAGAAGCATTTCTGCAGTTTGTTTCTAAGTAGTGGGGATATTTATAGTGTTTCCATATTCAGGCTTGCATTTGGGCCTAGTGTTTGTGGAGGCTGTGTGTCTGAGCACATACTCAGGGACATCTTGGTTTAGCTAAAGCTATCAGGCATTTCAGTGAGAGAATTGTTTGAGGTCATTGGCTGACTGAGGTCACCTGGACTACAGCTTAAACTAAGCATCTCATTGGCTCTTTTGAGATTTCTTTCTTAAAAGCTGTCTCAGGTTTCAACTTTCTGTTACCTAAGAAGTTCAGTTGTGAGTGTTCTGCCATTTTACACTGAGCTAATCGAAGGAAGGACACTGGGCAAATTTGGAGCTATAATATATAACATTAAGTATCCTGTTTTTTGTTTATTTTGTTCTTTATTTCTTTGTTATTTATAGCACTTTGTGTACTGTGTATTTTGCTAGCTAGTTTCACTGTGTGTGAGGTATTAACTGGAAATTGTCCACTTTTATTAAGCATCTGTTGGGTTGTTTGTTTCTGATAACTTGTTGCAGTTAAACTCTTTTTTCTAGAGGCTCCTTTAGCTGTTTAAATCTTTAAACTGAAGGCACAAACAAACTGAATAAAACAAACAAATGACTGACGGCGACCACAAACTGATAACGAAAGTTTAATGAAGCATGTAAAACCACGATAGTGGAAGACAATAAATCCTTTAAGCGCTTTTCGTTTGTTCTAAGAACAAACTTCTTCAGAAGTAATGAACACAGACAGCTGCAGGCAATTTAAACCAAAAAATGCGGGAAAAATTGTGTTTGCATAACTTATTAAAGAGCAATACATGAAAAAATACAAAAATAATCATTCTACCGAAATTTAAAAATATTATATGTTAGTTGGCATTAATAGCACACAAAAGTTTCTCTTATAATAAAAAAAGAACCTTAAAAACATAAAAACCAAATATTATGAAAATTAAATAAGAACATTTGTATTGTCATGTTTAAAGTTGAACTACTTAAGGTTTACCTGAAGAGACTTTTCAGCTTAAGTAAACATGAAATTGAACATGCTTCATTTAATCCAGGGTGATAACATGAATTTAACCTAATCTGCCACAACAGCTCTAATTCTTCCAATTTGAAAGAGGCAGGACCCCCCCGTATATCAGGGATTAGGTTACTGATGACTGTAAATTTGAATTTGTGAGACGGATTGAAATGGACATGCTTTGCAAGGGCATTTTCCAACTTATTGTGAGAGATGGCATATTGATGTTCGTATATCCTATCTCTAAGTCTACGTTCTGTTTTGCCCACGTAGAATGCAAAACAGTCAGTGCACGCAGCTAGGTACACTAAAAATTTACTGTTACAATTGAATCTAGCTTTCAGTTTGTAAGTGTTACCATTAATAATAAAACGGTTAGTACAATTGATAAATTTACAAAAGTTACAACTCTCACATTTGGACATCCCTAACAATCTAGGAGTCGTTGGATTGTGACTCTCCAATGCATTCTTCAAGTTCTTACCTTTTTTGAATACTACATGTGGTTTGTGACCCAAAAAGTCAAGTGTTTTATAATTAGTGGTTTTGCAGTTGCCACCCCTAGTGTAAATGTGATCTGGGACCCTCCTCCCAGTCTAGTGTCATTACCTCATTCTATCCAGTACAGGGAGAACATTTGAGAAGGCCTAACAGCTTAGTTTTTGCTACTCCTTTCTCTCTTTCCCCTTAAAAAAAAAAAAAACTTTTTCTAAGCTTGTTTCCTGCCTTTCCTGTGGGTAGTCTAGCCTGGATATATATTTGCGGTGTCCAGGACTATTTGTAGGCCTCTATGGCCTAATTCTTTCTGTGTTGGAGGGAAGCCTTCTAGCTTAATTTTGTTTCTTAGAACTAGCCAGTTTTTTTGTTTCATCACTTGTTTAGAACTTATTGTAAGCACTAAATAAGCTACAAATTACTACAGCACTCAACTTTCCTCACTGTCTAGAGGAAAACAGTTTCTAGTACTTATCAAACAAGCACCTATCCAGGCATGTCAAAGGGTCAGCCCCCGGTGTTTTCTCCTGTCTACCTGATGAATCTGGACATCTTGGGGCAATGCAGTAATTGCCTCATGTACACAGACAACCCTCTCCTCCTACAACCCAACACTACAACCTGTGAGAGATGCACTTATATAGCCAAACTGGAAGCAAAGCTCTCTTCACCCAAGACTGGACTAGACAGTCAAGAGGAGAAGGTAAACACTTGCACCACACCACACTCAGCACATAGTCCCTCAAAACCTACACCACCAAAACACACACATAGAAACACAAAACACATACCATCATTTGGGAGGCTCTCAGTAAAAACCTGCCCAAGCAACAGGGACCTCCAAAGTAGAAACACAAGCAACCTCCACCCCCCAACACAACCCAAATGACACATAGCCCACAAACTCAGTGTGCCACTCAACCACAGCCCATAAGGCATAACAACGTACCCAACACTCTAGTCATAGGTGACTCTATAGTCAGGCACACTGGTGTTCCGCTCACCAGGCTAAACAAGGAGAAAGTTACTGTCAGCTGCCTGTCAGGTGCCAGGATCCGCCACATAACACATGCACTCAGGTCACTCCACAACAAGTACAGATATGACTCTGTCATTGTCCATGTTGGTATGAATGACCTGAGACGTACCTCCTTGGACTACATGAAAAGGGACACGGAGGAGCTGTCCGATCTTGTAGCCTAGGCAGGTATGACCCTAGCCCTGAGTAGCATCCTGCCATCACCCAGAATGATACCACAGTACAAGGACAAAATGATTGACTTCAACAATTTGCTAAGCTTCTGGTGTCATTCTAAGGGGATCCAGAATCTGTCGGCCTGGGATGACATGATGGACAAGCCACGATGCTTTGCCAGAGATGGCCTGCACCTCTCGCCCCTGCGATTCCAGATACTGGATAAGGCTCTAGCCACCCCTATAGTGCCTTTTTTAGGCAAGGTTCAAATGACAAATTCACCACCCTAACAGGTACAAGCAAGAAGAATCTGAGGGTATTGCTACTCAATTTCTAAGTCTAAACCTCAAAATGCACTCTCTCTAGGCACTCCTTAAAATGGAGAACATCAACATCTGTGAAGTGACAGAGACCTGGTTCAAGGCTCCAGACAGTACCCCTGCATTACCAGGCTATAATTCATACCACACCTTTTGGCCACCTAACCTGGACCAAAACACTAAAGGCAGAGGAGTGTCCATATTCATTAAGGATATCCACACCTCCAGGCTAGTTGCTCAGCATAATGCATCCAAGATTATCCAAGTGCAACTAACTTTGGGCAAGACTGCAATCCAAATTGTAGCTTGCAACAGATCCCCCACCATGCCCCAGGATTCCCACTCCTCATTTCTTAATATACTGGAAAATATTAGGGTACAACCTAACACCCTAATAATGGGTGATTTCAACTACCCTACCATTAACTGGGAAAACTACTCCTGTACCAACTCTTGTGTTCAATGTTTTCTGGAATTCATAAATTCCAATGCCATGGATCAACTTATCCACACCCCCACCAGGGGCAGCAATATCCTAGACCTGGTTATTACCAACATGGGCAACCGGTGCACCACACCAGAGGTCAATTCCTCGTTGGTCAGATCCGACCATAAGCTAATCACCCTAGACATCCATATCCCTCCCCCACCCCCCATTAGGGAAACCACAGTACAAAATTTCTCCAAAGCCAACTTCACGCTTCTTAAGACAGAAGCGGCAAACTTCACAACACCCATGCTGACGGACAATAGAGGTATGACTGCTGAATCCTACACAAATGCACTTTATAAGCATTTACATGAGTGCATGGATCGTGCAATCCCTAACAGAACCAAGATGCTATCCTCCAAAAAAAGGAAGCCAATCTGGTGGTCCCCTGCCATAAACAAACTCTACAAAAGAAGAAAGAATCTGTTGCAAAAAAGAGTAAAATCCCATGAATGGAGAAACTCCCTGGTCAGCTTCAGTAAGAAGCTGATATCCCTCATAAAATCCCCCAAAGCTAGTTATGAAAACAAAATTGCCACTGACTCTAAAGACAACCACAGCATTCTATAGCTATGTCAAGAATCTCAATGGCAACACTCAGATCTGCTCTGAGTTACAGCACAATGGCACTAAATATACAGAACCAACGGATATTGCCAACATCCTGGCAGATAGGTTCAGTGCTAACTTTACCCCTCTGTCATCCCCTAAAGGGCCCATCACTACACCAGAAGAATGCAAAGTTCCTGTAATCACGGCTGCACAGGTAAAAAACACACTATCCAAAGCCAAGAACACAGCATCCATGGGACCTGAAGACATCCCAGGCTGTGTTCTACATGAACTACAGAATGAACTGGCACCCCACCTAAGTACCATGTTCAATCATAGCCTCACCTCAGGCTATGTGCCCACTGAATGGCACACAGCGACAGTTATCCCACTCCACAAAGGGGGAGTCACCACGGATGCCAGAAACTACCGCCCTATTAGCCTAATGAGCCTGGTCTGCAAGGCTATGGAACGTATCATCATGGAACTTATAAACAATGACATTGGTAATCACCAAACTTAGGACCCCACCCAGTTCGGGTTTGTAAAAGGCAGATCATGTCTCCTAAACCTGATAGACTTCTTTAAAGCAGTCACCAAAGCCATAGATGAGGGTAAGGTGGTTCACACAGCCGATCTAGATCTCTCCAAGGCTTTTGACACCATCCCCCACTCTGGAATTATAGATAAACTCACTAAACTAGGTATAAATCCCTATGTCACAAGATGGGTTGCCAACTGGCTCACTGACAGAACCCACACTGTGAAAGTGGCAGACTCCAAATCCAGCTTCAGACCAGTGACAAGTGGAGTACCACAGGGTTCAGTCCTGGGTCCTCTCCTGTTTGGTATCTGCTTCTCTGAAGTACAGGCCAACACAGAAGGTCTTTGGCTAATGAAGTTCGCAGATGACTGCAAACTAGGAGCCATAATCAAAACTCCAAAAGATGTGGACATCCTACAAAAGGGCCTTGTTGTGACAGATGCCTGGTGTCAAAGCCATGGCCTCAAGCTCAATGCCAAAAAGTGCATTGTCATTCCTTTTGGTAAAAACTCAGTTCCCATGAACTACTACATAGGTGGTAGTCTACTTAACACCAAAAGTGTGATAAGAGACCTTGGGACACAGGTGGATAGTAGTCTCTCCTTTGATAATCACATCGCCACATCAGGAAATCCTTCTATGTGGCACACCTCATCACAAAAGGTTTCTCATCCTGGAAAAAAGAGGTCATTGTTCCCCTCTACTCGTCACTCATTAGACCCATTATAGAGTACAATGCCCCTTTTGGTATGTACCTCACAAGGCATCTACAACAACTGGAAAGGCCACAGAAATACCTCACAAAGAGGATTACCGGCCTCAAAGAGATGCCCTATGCAGACCATCTCAAAAAACTGCAGCTTTACTCCGTTGCATATCGCTTACTCAGAGGCAATCTCTGCCTAACACACAAAGCTATGTCAAACCCAGAGTTTTTAGACATGCTCCACTTAAAGAAATCCCAATGGATATGAGCTACACGCTCTAGGGACCTAAACCTCGTCACCACAATACACAAAACATGCTGGAGGGATAGACTCCTGTCCCAGAGACTTCCCATACTCTGGAACAAGCTACCTATCTATATCAAACAAAGCTCCTCATTAGCACTGTTCAAGAAAAATCTTGATTGGATGGGAGATAGGAAATTCACCCCGGGGATCACATCTGTGGCTCTGCTCGACAGTGGCACAGGAAAATAATTTTCTTGGGTGGCGAAAGCCAGGGTACCTTTGGCTAGGCTTATATAGGCCCTAGGGCCAATAGCCTAGTACCTACCTATGACCTATAACTCTAATACAGTTGTCCTGAGCCCTGCTAACCCATTCAAACTAAGAAGGTGGCTTATATTTGTCATACAGTTCTTGGTGATTTAACTCTAATACAGATGTCCTGAGCCCTGCTAACCCATTCAAACTAAGAAGAAGGCTTATATTTGGCTGTAGTTCTTGGTGATATAACTCTAATACAGATGTCCTGAGCCCTGCTAACCCATGCAAACTAAGAAGGTGGCTTATATTTGGCATACCGTTCTTGGTGATATAACTAATACAGATGTCCTTAGCCCTGCTAACCCATGCAAACTAAGAAGAAGGCTTATATTTGGCCTACAGGTCTTTGTGATATAACTCTTATACAGATGTCCTGAGCTCTGTGAATCCATTCAAACTAAAAGAGGGTGGCATATATTGGGCATACAGTTCTTGATGATATAACTCTAATACAGTTGTCCTGAGCCCTGATAACCACTCAAACTAAGAAGGCTTATATTAGGCTATATTTCTTGCTCATATAACTCTAATACAGATGTCCTGAGCCCTGCTAACCCATTAAAACTAAGAAGATGGCTTATATTTGCATACAGTTCTATATAATAAAACTGTAATACAGTTGTTCTGAGCCCTGCTAATCCATTCAAACTAAGAAGGCATCTTATATTTGGCTATAGGTCTTGGTGATATAACCAATACAGTTGTCCTGAGCCCTGCTTATCCATTCAAACCTAGAAGACGGCATATATTTGGCCTACAGTTCTTGGTGGTATAACTCTAATACAGTTGTCCTGAGCCCTGCTAATCTATTCAAACTAAGAAGGTGGCTTATATTTGGCATGCCATTCTTGGTGATACAACTCTAATACAGATGTCCTGTGCCCTGCTAACCCATTCAAACTAAGAAGAAGGCTTATATTTGGCATACAGTTCTTGGTGATATAAATTTAATACAGCTGTGCTGAACCCTGCTAACCCATTCAAACTTAGAAGGTGGCTTATATTTGGCATACAGTTCTTTGTAGTATAACTCTAAAACAGTTGTCCTGAGCCCTGCTAATCCATTCAAACTACGAAGGTGGCTTATATTTGGCATACAGTTCTTGGTGATATAACTCAAATACAGATGTCCTAAGCCCTGCTAACCCATTCAAACTAAGAAGAAGGCTTATAGCAGGCCTACAGTTCTTGGTGATATAACTCCAGTACAGATGTCCTGTGCCCTGCTAACCCATTCAAATTAACAAGGCTTAGATTTGGCTATAGTTCTTGGTGATATAACTAATACAGTTGTCCTGATCCCTGCATACCCATTCAAACTAAGAAGGTGGTTTATATTTGGCATACAGTTCATTGTAGTACAACTCTAATACAGTTGTCCTGAGACCTGCTAACCCATTTAAACTAAGAAGGTGGCTTATATTTCGCATACTGTTCTTGGTGATATAACTCTAATACAGATGTCCTGAGCCCTGCTAACCCATTCAAACTAAGAAGAAGGCTTATATTTGGCCTACAGTTCTTTGTGATACAACTATAATGCAGATGTCTTGAGCCCTGCTAACCCATTCAAAGTAAGAAAGTGGCTTATATTTGGCATACAGTTTTTGGTTATATAACTCTAATACAGTTGTTCTGAGACCTGCTAACCCATTCAAACTAAGAAGGTGGCTTATATTTGGCATACAGATCTTGGTGATGTAACTCTAAAACAGTTGTCCTGAGCCCTGCTTATGCATTCAAACTAAGAAGGTGGGTTATATTTGGCATACAGTTCTTAGTGATATAACTCTAATACAGATGTCCTGAGCCCTATTAAACCAGTCAAACTAAGAAGTTGGCTTTTATTTGGCATACAGTTCTTGGTGATATAACTCTAATACAGTTGTCCTGAGCCCTGCTTAGCCATTCAAACTAAAAATGCGGCTGATATCTGGCATGCAGTTCTTGGTGATATAACTCTAATACAGATGTCCTGAGCCCTGCTAACCAATTAAAACTAAGCAGATGGCTTATATATGGCATACAGTTCTTGGTAGTATAACTCTAAAACAGCTGTCCTGAGCCCTACTAATCCATTCAAACTAAGAAGGTGGCTTATATATGGCATACAGTTCTTGGTAATATAACTCTAATACAAATGTCCTGAGCCCTGCTAACCCATCTAAACAAAGAAGGTGGCTTATATTTCGCATACCATTCTTGGTGATATAACTCTAATACGGATGTCCTGAGCCCTGCTAACCCATGCAAACTAAGAAGGCGGCTTATATTTGGCCTACAGTTCTTTGTGATATAACTATAATGCAAATGTCTTAATCCCGGCTAACCCATTCAAATTAAGAAAGTGGCTTATATTTGGCATACAGTTCTTGGTTATATAAATCTAATACAGTTGTTCTGAGCCCTGCTAACCCATTCAAACTAAGAAGGCGGCTTATATTTGGCATACAGATCTTGGTGATGTAACTCTTATAGAGATGTCCTGAGCCCTGCAAATCCATTCAAACTAAAAAGAAGGCTTATATTTGGCATACAGTTCTTGGTGATGTAACTCTAAAACAGTTGTCCTGAGCCCTGCTTATCCATTCAAACTAATAAAGTGGGTTATATTTGGCATACATTTCTTAGTGATATAACTCTAATGCAGTTGTCCTGAGCCCTGCTAATGCATTCAAACTAAGATGACGGGGGGGGGGGGGGCGTGGCCAAGGATGAACACAGGATAGCAGCAGATTTCTTCAGCTCCACCAATTTCACAGCACTGACAGGAAATAATTACTTTAAAAATTAATTTATGAAGTAATTTTCTTTCTAAATACGTTTGGAATATCTGTTTCTTGAATAATATCTAAAAAAGAAAGAAAATTTTAATAATATTCCTGTCAGAAAACACTTTGTAAATTTCTCTGTCAGCTCCTCTGTTTGAAATGAGTTCCAGTAAGACAAATTCTCAAGATTCCAGCATCAAGAAAGAACTTCAGTCTCTGATATCTACAATCCAGCAACTTACTGCCAAAATGGACAAACTGGATACTAAAATTGATACCTTCATAGAAAAAACTACAAAACAAATAGATTTGTTACATCTAGACTTGCAACAACAGAAGACTCAGATTACAGGCATAGAAGAGACTGTAAATGACATGGAGAATAGAATCCAAGAAGAAGAAATCAACATTGAGTTTTTGCTGAAACAGAACACACATCTACAAACTAAACTTGATGACCTGGAAAATAGATCTAGGCGCAATAATATTAGGATTTTTGGACTGCCAGAAAATATAGAAGGTAACAATATTACTTCTTTTTTAAATACATGGCTCCCCAAAACTTTAGACTTGCCAGAAGCATTTTCTTTTGGTATCGAAAGAGCCCATAGATCCATATCTAATTCTAACTCTAACAAAAAGTATCCTAGATCAGTTATAGTTAGATTTCTATCATCCTTTGATAAAGAGATGGTACTTAAATCTGCCTGGGCTAAAGCACCTGTTAAAATTAATGAGGCAACTGTGCGTTTTGACAATGACTATTCTTCCTTGGTAATAACTAAAAGAAAAGTTTTTTCTGCCATTAATAAGAGAGCTTAAGAAAGCACAGTTTAAAACCTACCTTCTGTTTCCTGCCAAACTAAAAATCTTTCTTCCTGATGGCCCTAGAATTTTTGAAGACTTAGACTCTGCATTGCTGTATATCAAAAAAAATAAGATTTTGGATAAAATAGAGGAAATGGAATGGGCTAGTCCTTCATTAAAGAGGTTGGCAACAGAAGCTTCATGGAAGACTTCAAAGAAGAAAAAAAGACTAAAAAACAAATGACTTGTTCTATGTTTTTTCTTTTTTTTTTCTCTCTCTCTTTTTTCTTCACTATTAATCTTTTTAAATACAGTTACTGCATTTCCAGAAAGCCACAAATATTCTGAAAAAGATTTAATCAAAGTTATTTTCTGTGTACAAAGAACTGTTTTTGTTTCATAAATAGTCAAAATATCTGAGGAACAAATAACAAGCTATCAATCAACTTGTTTCTCTTTGTGATAAAGAGACCCAAGGTTAGCAATTTGATAATTTTTTTTCTTTTGTTTTAAATAATGACATTCTTTTTAGATTATGCATTCAGTAAGGGGTGGGGGAGGGCAGGGAGAGAAGTGTGATGAAAATATGATAAGTGGAATAATAACTTATTAATTCCTTTTTTAAAAAAAAGTATATATGCTGTTTAAATACTGTTGCTAATTATTTTGCCATGATTCTATTGCTTATACTTGTTTACAAATAATCTGTCATGATTTAATTACTAATAATTAGAACTAAATAGTAGTAAATAATATGTTTCATATCTATCTTTATTAATATAAACAGCAAGTAATATTCCACTGTAGATACTTTTTATAGCTTCCTTTTTTTATCTTTTCTCTTTCTTCTCTTACTCTCTTTTTATTTTCTACTCTCTTTTTTTTCTTCTCTCTCTCTCTTTTCTTTCATATAAGTACATTTACATGCTTTTGATAATACTGATACATGTATATAATAAGATTTGTATAAAAATTGAATTGGGGCATAAAAAATTAGTTGTATTATATATTAATAACTGTGGGCTTAGTTTCACTGTCATAGAGACTGTAATAACTTGTAAAATACTTCGCGAAGGTTTTACTCTGTTTAGTTTCATTTATATTGCTAAATGAATGTCAGTCACTTGCATTTATCAAAATTCCCGCCAGAATGTTAAGGGAGACAATTTGGGATGTGGGTTACCTCGTGAATAGTGTCCTCGAGTTGTTTTAAAAGCTTCAACACTCAGAATTCACGCAGAGAAGCTGAATGCAGTCAATTTGAACTTTGACCCCTGAATTCACACTGACACATCGCAGATTCAAGAACACCACTCTACCAGGAAGTAGAACTGCTGCAAACGTGACTCTGTGATGGAAAATGAACTCTATAACATTTAAATGTGAGTTATTTTTTATAACTACTTACTTATTCATGTTATAATTTATAAAATATGAAAGTTATAATGATTTTAAATGATTCAGTATCCCATAGTAAGCAAATGTGATATTTTAGAAGGCATAGAAAGTAAAACATATATACATATGTTTTTGAAAGTTGACTTGACTGCAACATATTAATGTATGTAAATACTTATGATTTAAACATATACAATACTACAATTCATTTGACTTATCTAACTGACAAGCATAAATATCATTATGATTTTATCTTAGAAGAAGTTGTCATGTGACATATTTTAAAGCAGCAGTTCAGATATATAAAATACAGATGGCTTTCTTCACAATAATTCAAGTATATCTGGGAATTTACATAGCTATGCAGTATGATTTGTAACCATATTTATGAACATAAATATTTTATTTAACTGGCAATAATAAGTATGAGAAAAAAGCTTTGATGCAAGTAATTTAAAGTCTTTTAGAAGCTGTTAACTGCATTTCTATGACAGAAAATAGGTATATCCTAATATATGTAATGTCTGAACCATAATAGCCTAAGTTATTGACTTTAAATGAACATAAGAACTTATTTTTACAAACTTTGAATAAATTAATATGTAGATATGCCCCCCTTTTTTTCTCTCTCTCTCTTTCTCCCTCTCACTTCTTTTCTTTCTCTCTTCTTGGTTCCCAATATCAAGTTTATTTGAATGCTATTTGATTATAAATGTATTATATTAAATAGATGTACATAGCAGTATGAATTGTTTTTAAAAGTTCCTATTTGTTTATATGATGCTGATTTATCAAATGTTTAGCTTTGTCTTACTAGATAATCTAATTGAAAGAGGTTAACTTTAGTTAATAATAACCAGTATTAAATTGATAAGGTGGCAGCTGAGGTACTGCTGCTTAGTGGTATGTGCTACTCAAAGTTGGAGTTTTTAACTCCAGGCTGGGTGCAAGGTTTAATCCTTATATTATTTTCTTCTGTTTACTGTTGTTTGTATATAGTTCTGACATCCACAATACATTTTATAAGCTCATTGTCACTACAAACAAAATCGAAACTTATACAAAATCCCATAAGAGTTTCAATAAATACAGCTATATTTAAAGGTACACCTAAAGGAGGAGGTATAACATTACTTATTTTGTTAATTGTTATTCTGATTATAAGTTTTATATGTTTTAAAAATGTCAAATGACTTCTCTAAAAGGAATTTCTTTAAACATTAATGGACTGAATAATCCATGTAAAAGGGCAAGCTTAATGAGATACATTAATTTACATAAGGCCAACTTAGTATTCCTTCAAGAAACACATCTCCTGAAAAAGGATATCGATAAATTAGCCACTAATAAATATACAGTATTAGTTAGTTCAGAGCACACTCAGAAAAAAAGAGGAGTGGCTATTTTATGGAATAAAAGTATGCCCATACCTAAAACTATTAAGTCTTATGAAGATGATAAAGGAATGTTTTGTATGGTTACAATACAAATTAATGGAAAGACATATACATTAATCAATGTATATTGGATACCAGGAATTGGTATTAATACAGTGAAATACCATCTTAATAAGATCATATCATTCTCTATAGGAGATATTATTTTAGCAGGTGACTTTAATTGTATCCTACATGAAAAAGATACTACTACTATAGGAAAAAGGAAAATTGCATCTAATGCAAAACATTTAAAGGATTTTGTTAATTCTTATCATTTAAATGATATTAATAATCAGATAGACTCAAAATCATTACCATACACCTTTTTTCTAACAGATATAAAACTTATTCAAAAATAGATAGAGTCTTTATTTCTAACCAGATGGTAACAGAATTAATTAACTCTAAAATCATTTTGTGTCCTATATCAGATCATAATTCAATTGTCTTTGAGTTCATGATAAAAAGTACTTACAATGTTCAGATCAAAAGGATACCAGCATACTTAACTCAACTAAAAGACTATAAGGATTATATACTTTCAGAAGTGCAACATTTTTAGACATAAATAATACTCCTGAAGTCTCCATTGTTTATGTTTGGGATGCTTTAAAATCATATCTATATGGATAAAGTATCAGATGGTATAATAATAAAAGAAAATCTTGGGATAAGGAATTATTAGATATTCAAAGTAAATTAGACTCTTATAAGCATAATAATAAAGAAAATATTATGGACAAAAAAGTCATTGAAGAAATAAACAAACTAAATGAGAAATACAAAGAAATTTTAACTCATAAAGTTAAAATAACTTTAGAGATATACAAGTTTTTGTCTTACTCAATAAGTCCCAAATATTTACATAGACTTAAAAATAAAACAAAAAGGTTGAATAAGCAAAATCATATCAAAGAAATTTTCTCTCTAAGGAAAAAGAAGAATGTTTCTAGTCTACCAGAAATATTAGATGAATTTAGAAATCACTTTCACAAAATTAATCATAATAACATTAACATGGAACCTAAAGATAAAATAAAGAAATTTATAACTACAAACATGAATAAAAAACTTAATAAACAACAGACTAAACTATTGGATAAAAGTATTTCATATACAGAGGTTGTTACACAAATAAACAAGCTTAAATCAAACAAAGCACCAGGTAATGATGGTATTATACCAGAGATATATAAAATTCTTTCTAAAAGTACATACTCATTAATACATAAGGGTTTTATTTTGGCCCAAAATGAGCTAATAACTCCCCCATCTTGGCAATACACATTTATTTTGCCAATTTTAAAACCCAATAAAGATCCAACTAGATGCACTTCATATCGACCCATTTCATTACTTAATGTTGATTATAAAATGTTTATAAGTATTTTTGCTGATAGATTGAAGACAATCATCCCAGGCATTATAGATATAGATCAGACAGGCTTCATTGTAAATAGAAATACTTTTGATAATATAAGGAGAACTCTAACATTAATTGATTTAGCAAATAGGAGAAAGAATGATTTAACACTTATTAGTCTCGACATAAGTTCAGCATTTGATTCAGTAAGTTGGGACTACCTGTTTATCTTACTGAAGTGCACAAACTTTTCAGATGTATTTGTAAATCTAATTGAACATTTATATAAAGCAGCATTGGCTTACATTAAGATAGGAACATATGTCTCACAAAAAATACCCATTTTAAAAGGTACAAAACAAGGGTGTCCACTCTCTCCATTATTATTTACTTTAATAATGGAGCCTTGGGCTAATCTGATCAGAAACAGTACTGATATAGAGGGATTTGATATAGATGAAAATACAAGATCTAAAATTCAACTTTTTGCAGATGATGTTCTAATTACATCAACAGGATCTAATTCTTCTATGCAGGCCTATTTGATAAAATGATGAATTTTAAAAATATTTCTGGTTTAATATTCAATGAAGAAAAAACTAAAATACTACCTATATATACACGAAAAAATGTTCTCATTAGTGATTTTAGTAAATATATACCCAATTCAGGTCAGATAACTTACTTAGGTATAATATTAACTAAGGATATCAAATCTATTATACATAATAATTATAATACCTGTCTTCTTAATATACAAAATATTTTCAATACCTGGAATAATATGTTTTTTACTATGGAAGAGAGACTTAGAATTATTAAAATGATAATATTCCCCAAGATATTATACTTAATACAATCAATAATACTCCCACCTACAAAAATAATTATCAAGAAATTGAATACACTAATGTTAAATTTCCTATGGGCACCTAATAGACCTAGGATTGCATTAAAGAAACATACTAATAGCTGGTCTCAAGGGGGCATTTCTTTTCCAGACTAACTTATATACTATCTCTTCTATTATAAAAGTTATTACTTTGTTAATAGATCAGTCATATGTTGCAAAATGGAAAGATTACTGGGAACTAATTAGTATTCACTTCATGAAAATCTCTTTAACACATAAAAATATGATTGTAAATAACTCCATGCTATGGTTACTAAAAGAATTTTGTACTTCACCTATTACACCAAAATATATAGTTAGTTATCCATTAAACATTATTATTAGTTATCATAATTTTATATTCATGCATCCTAAGTATAAGGAATGGAATTTTATTATATTCCCTATAATGTATACACGAGATATGCTTTTGTCATCCACTTCTGAAAGAACTCATTTAGTCACAGAAAATGATCTAAAGTACTGGTATCAGTTGCTATCTGATAATAAAGTTAAAAATTTAGACTTCTTAAAACAAGAATTTGATCTGAGAGAAACTTGTTGGTTAGAAGTTCAGACCTTTAGACAACATCTTATTAATAAAATTGATTTAATGTCTATAACAGTTAAAGAATCTATTCCAACACTGATTGATTATTTGATATTAAATTTACAACATAAAGTTTCTGATAAAGGTAAGCTTTCATACATACATAAAATTATTAGAGAAGAAACTTATTACAGTGTAGATACCTATTGGAATTATTTCACTTCCATTAATGGTGAATCACCAAATCAACAAGATAAACAATATATATTGGAATCTGCCTATAAAACTACTTCTTCCATTATCTGGAGACTTTTTACTTGGAAATTTTTACATAGATCCTTTTATACACCTTAGACAATGAATAAAATAAATAATAAAGACAATCTATGTAAAAGATGTAATGTAGAAATTAATGCTGATTGGGCACATATGTTTTATGACTGTATAAAATTGAAAGAATATTGGAAGTCAATCAATGATTTTTTGCAGGCTCTTTTTACAGATAATTTCATTATTTCTAAATCTCTTATATTATTCAACACTCCTGTACCTCAATGTGTTAAAAAGGTTAAGCTTCCCTTGTTATGGTCTATTCTAGCAGTGGCTAGAAAAATAATAACCAGAAATTGGATTTCAGATACACCTCCTTCGTTTAATGAATTTAAAAATGTTATGACTGTAGTGTGCCATATGGAATTGATGACAATAAAATCAAGAACTACTAGAAAAACATCTTACTATATTATATGGGATACTTTACAAAATCTGTTAAAAAAATCTTAACTTCAATAGCATGGTATTTTAGTTTAATTAATTGATTTGATTGTAGTGGATGTCTTTGTAAATACTTTGGTTATTTTATTGAATGTTATAACCATTTCTATTTTAATTACTTGTATAAAATTGTTATGATATTTATTTTGTATGTTAAAAACAATAAACTTGTTTTAAAAAAAAAAAAAAAAAAAAAAAAAAAAACTAAGATGATGGCTTATATTTGGCCTACAGTTCTTCGTGATATAATTCTAATACAAATGTCCTGAGCCCTGCTAACCCATTTAAACTAAGAAGGTGGCTTATATTTGCATACAGTTCTTTATGATATAACTCTAATACAGTTGTCCTGAGCCCTGCTAATCCATTCAAACTAGGAAGGTGGCTTATATTTGGCATATAGTTCTTGGTGATATAACTCTAATACAATTGTCCTTAGCCCTACTAACCTATTCAAATTAAGGTGGTGGCTTATATTTGGCCTACAGTTCTTGGTGATATAACTCTGTTACAGTTGCCCTGAGTCCTGCTAACCCATTCAAACTAAGAAGGCAGCTTATATTTGGCTATAGTTCTTGGTGATATAACTCTAATACAGATGTCCTGAGCCCTGCTAACCCATTCAAACTAAGAAGGTGGCTTATATTTGGCATACAGTTCTTGGTGATATAACTCTAATACAGATGTCCTGAGCCCTGCTAACCTATTCAAACTAAGAAGACTTATATTTGGCCTACAGTTCTTGGTAAGAAATATCTAATACAGGTGTCCTGATCCCTGCTAACCCATTCAAACTTAGAAGGTGGCTTATATTTGGCATACAGTTCTTGGTGATATAACTCTAATACAGATGTCCTAAGTCCTGATAACCCATTCAAATTAAGAAAAAGGCCTATAGTGGGCCTACAGTTCTTGGTGATATAACTCTAATACAGATGTCCTCAGCCCTGCTAACCCATTCAAACTAACAAGGCTTATATTTGGCTATAGTTCTTGGTGATATAACTAATACAGTTGTCCTGAGCCCTGCATACCAATTCAAACTAAGAAGGCGGCTTATATTTGGCATACAGTTCTTGGTGATATACCTCTATTACAGATGTCCTGTGCCCTGCTAACCCATTCAAACTAATAAAGTGGCTTATATTTGGCATACAGTTCCCATTAAAACTAAGCAGATGGCTTATATTTGCATACAGTTCTAGATGACATAACTCTAATACCGTTGTTCTGAGCCCTGCTAATCCATTCAAACTAAGAAGGTGGCTCATATTTAGCATATAAATCTTGGTGATATAACTCAAATACAGTTGACCTTAGCCCTGCTAACCTATTCAAACTAAGGTGGCGGCTTATATTTGGCCTACAGTTCTTGGTGATATAACTCTAATACAGTAGTCCTGTGTCCTGCTAACCCATTGAAACTAAGAATGCATCTTATATTTGGCTATAGTTCTTGGTGATTTAACTCTAATATAGATGTCCTGAGCCCTGCTAACCCATTCAAACTAAGAAGAAGGCTTATATTTGGCATACAGTTCTTGGTGATATAACTCTGATACAGATTTCCTGAGCCCTACTAATCCATTCAAACTAAGAAGGTGGCTTTTATTTGGCATGCAGTTCTCGGTGATATAACTCTAATACGGATGTCCTGAGCCCAGCTAACACATTCAAACTAAGAAGGCTATTTGGCTATAGATCTTGGATCTATAACTAACACAGTTATCCTGAGTCCTGGTAAACCATTCAGACTAAGAAGGCGGCTTATATTTGGCATACACTTCTTGGTGATATAACTCTAATACAGTTGTCCTGAGTCCTGCTTATCCATTCTAACTAAAAAGGTGGCTGATATCTAGCATACAGTTCTTGGTGATATAACCCTAATACAGATGTCCTGAACCCTGCTGACCCATTCAAACGTAGAAGGTGGCTTATATCTGGCCTACAGTTCTTGGTGATAAATAACTAATACTGGTGTCCTGAGCCCTGCTAACCCATTCTAGCTTAAAAGGTGGCTTATATTTGACATACATTTCTTGGTGATATAACTCGTGTTGGCTGAATTTTGTTATTTGCTAGTAATTACAGGTGTGGGGGTAGCCACATTCTTTGATTTCCTGTCCTTGCATATTTAAACTGGTGCATGTGAAATAATTCCTGCTTTAAAACTTCAGCTTGGCCAGCTAAGAACTTTGTTATATTCAACTGGACGTATAAGAGAATTTAAGTACCTTTATCTGCTCTTTTTTTAAAAAATACAGTATTTAATTTGAGAAGGAATTGTTAACTGAAGTTATTCTGCTCTTGTAATTACAGGTGTGGGGGTAGCCACATTCTTTGATTTCCTGTCCTTGCATATTTAAACTGGTGCATGTGAAATAATTCCTGCTTTAAAACTTCAGCTTGGCCAGCTAATAACTTGGTTATATTCAACTGGACGTATAAGAGAATTTAAGTACCTTTATCTGCTCTTTTTTTTTTTAAAAATACAGTATTTAATTTGAGAAGGAATTGTTAACTGAAGTTATTCTGCTCTAGTGGCATTGAAACTGCCCGCCCCTCAGCCTGCCTCTGGGCCCATCTCATTTGCTCACTCAACTGAGTGCAGTGAGATCATATTCTGATTTCAGGCACTCCTACTGTGTACAAAGAGAGCATCTGGGAAATAGAAAAAAAAAAAAATAATTAAGCTTATTTCCTGCCTTTCTTGTTAAGTGGTACAGACTATTTGTAGGCTTCTGAGCCCCCAAGCCCTTCTGTGTTTGAGGGAAGCCTTCTAGCTTACTTTTTTTTTTTCCTCTTATAACTAGCCAGTTTTCTAGTTTCAGCACTCAAATCTGTTTCTTTGATCTCAGCACTTGTTCAGAAAAAAAAAAAAAAATTTCATCTGCTTTTACTGTACTTGTGTTTTTACCTACTTCTTTTTACTTTTGCATCATCTTAAAATAATCAATTGTATTTATTACTGCTTGGTGTAACTCATTCTAAGCCTTTTGGTTTAAACACTTGGGCTTCGGACCAGTTAGTTGTTTTGCACTGAGAGGGTTTGTGGTCTGCACTGTTGTGGCAGAACAGGTAGCTTACATCCTTCTAGGTTGAGAACTGCTGATTGAGGGCTCAGTGTCTGTTATTCTAAAAGTGTATTAATTCTGGTTTAAGCACTTGGGCTTTCAAGCCAGTTATTTTACATTAAGAGGGTTCGTGGTCTGCACTCTTGTGGGAGGAGAGGCTGGACTCTGCCCTTCTGAGCTGGGAATTTCTGGTTAAAGGCTTATAGTGCATGCATATCTGAACTGTTTCTTACTGAAGTTGGTGCGCCTTGTTTGCTGTGGCATAGACTGGATTCGGGCCTGCTGGATCTAGCTTTGTTTGTGTAACTTGAGCACTAATCCAGACATTCTCTAAAGTATTCAATGGTATTTATTACTGCTTGGTTGTAACTTGATTAAAGTGTAGCTATCATTCAAGTCTTTTGGATTAAGCACTTGGGCTTCAGACCAGTTGTTTTACATTAGGAAGGTTTGTGGCAAGCACTGTGGTGGCAGGACAGGTAGCTTTCATCCTTCTAAGTTGGGAACTGCTGATTGAGAGCCCAGTGTCCAAGTGTATTAGTTCTGGTTTAGGCACTTGGGCTTCAGGCCAGTTATTTTACATTAAGAAGGTTCGTGGTCTGCACTCTTGTGGGAGAAGAGGCTGGACTCTGCCCTTCTGAGCTGGGAATTTCTGGTTAAAGGTTTATAGTGCCTGAATATTTGAACTGTATCTTACTGAAATTGGTTCATCTTGTTTGCTCTAGCATAGACTAGATCCAGGCCTGCTGAATCTAGCTTTGTTTATATGCTTGTTGTTTGTTTGCTTGTTATTTCCCTAGAAGCTAATTCCACCTAATACGCAACTTCTCAGCGTTTCTGTGGATCACTAGTGATATCTGCATTGCTTACTGTACTTATTTCCTTGTTTCACTTGAAAGAAAGTTACTGTTTGTCGTTTTTGCATTTAGTTACTTGTAACACATTGCACTCAAGTTACCTGGCACTTGCTCACTAAAGCAATTATATAAGTCAGCACTAAAAATTAAAAGCACTACACCCTCACTCCCCACTGGCCCTTGTTTTCAATTAAGGAATTCCCAATATTATTCTAGCATGTCCAAAGGTCAGTTGTCAATCTTCTCTCCGGTCCAGCTGGTGAATCTGGGAATCTTGAGGCAATGTTATAACTGCCTCATGTACACAGACAACCCTCTCCTCCTCCCACATAACACAAATACTTGTGAGAGATGCAGCTATTTAGCCAAACTGGAGGCTGAGCTCTCTCAACTCAGGACTGGCAAGACCAGACAGGAGGAGAAGGCAACTACACACACCACAAAACCAGCCTCACATAATGCTACCACTCCACTGAATCAAACACATAAACACACAAAGACATACTCGGAGGCTCTGAGTAAAAATTTACCTAAACAGCAGAGGCCTCCAAAGCAGACACCCAAACAACTGCTACCTCAAGACACCCCACAAGCAACACATAAACCACAAAAGCAGTGTGCAAAGCAGTCACAGCCCTTAAGGCCAAATACAACACCAAACATACTTGTCATAGGTGACTCCATAGTCAGACACACTGACGTCCCACTCACCAGGCTGAACAAGGAGAGGGTCACAGTAAGCTGCCTATCGGGCTAGAATCCGCCACATAACACAAGCACTCGGGTCACTCCACGGCAAGTACAAATATGACACAGTCATTGTCCATGCTGGTGTGAACGACCTGAGACGTACCTCCCTGGACTACATGAAAAGAGACATAGAGGAGCTCTCTGATTATGTAGCCCAGGCAGGTATGACCCTAACCCTGAGCAGTATCCTTCCTTCACCAAGAATGATGCCACAATATAGAGACAAGATGATCAGCTTTAACAATTGGCTTAATGTCTGGTGTCATTCAAAGGGGATCCAGTGTCTGTCTGCCTGGGATGACATGCTTGACAAGCCACGCTGCTTTGCAAGGGACGGCTTGCACCTGTCACCCTGGGATTCCGGATATTGGCTAAGGCTCTTGCCACCCCATAGTGCCTTTTTAGGCAAGGCTCAAATTCTAAACCTACCACCCTAGAAAACAAAAATGGGAAGAAACTGAGGGTAATGCTGCTCAATGCCAGAAGTCTAAATCTCAAAATGCACGCACTCGAGGCCCTTCTCAGTATGGAGAACATTGATGTCTGTGCTGTAACTGAAACCTGGTTCAAGGCTCCTGAGAGCACCCCGGCACTATTAGGTTTTACCTCATATCATGCCCGCCCCAAAACCCGGACCACACCACAAAAGGAGGCGGTGTATCCATATTCATAAAGGATACCCACACCTCCAGGTTGGTGGCAACGCACGAAGCCTCGGAAACCATCCAGGTGCAACTAACCATAGGCAAAACTGCTCTACAAATTGGAGCATGCTACAGGCCACCCTCTCAAACTCAGGAACCCCACACAGCCTTCCTGAAGACACTGGAGGGTATAAATGTATCTCCAAACACCATCATATTGGGTGACTTCAACTACCCGAATATAGACTGGGAACATTACTCAAGCCCTAACTTTCTAGCCCAACGGTTCCTGGAGTTCATAAATTCAAATGCCATGGAACAGCTAGTCACTGTTCCCACGAGAGGAGAAAATATACTAGATCTCATTGTCACAAACATGGGGACAAAATGCTCCACACCGGAAGTATATCCCTCATTGGTGAGATCTGATCATAAACTAATCTCACTGGAAATCCACATCCCGCCCCCACCCCAAACAAAAAAGACCATAGTGAAGAACTTCTCTAAAGCAAACTTCACACTACTCAAGACTGGTGTGGTATCCTTCAAGGCCCCTGAGCCAGTGGAAACCACAACCCAAGCTGCGGAAGCCCTTACAAATGCCTTCTATGAACACCTCCAGGACTGCATGGATCAGGCAATCCCAAATAAAACCAAGACTCTTTCCACAAAGGGCAAACATCCAGTCTGGTGGACCCCAGCCATTAACAAACTTTACAATAAGAGGAGAAAGCTATTACATGATAGAACAAAATCCATAAAAGGGAAGTCACCCTGATCATTATTAGTAAAAAAATACGAGCACTCATAAAATCAACTAAGGCCAATTTTGAGAGAAAAATTGCCATGGATTCAAAGGACAATCATAAGGCCTTTTTCAGCTATGTTAGGAACCTGGGTGGAAACTCCCAGATATGCTCAGAATTAGTCCAAAATGATACAAAAATCACTGAACCCACAGACATTGCCAACATACTGGCAGACAGGTTCAGTGCAAACTTCACCCCCCCCCCCTAAAGGAGAGATAACTATCCCAGCCGAGTGTAGCCTCCCGGACATCTCAAATGCGCAGGTGAAAGCTGCACTCTCTAAAGCTAAAACACAGCATCAATGGGACCGGATGGTGTCCCCGGCTGTGTGCTACATGAGCTAAATGAGGAATTAAACCCGCACATAAGGCAGCTGTTTAATCTCAGCCTTACCACAGGATACGTGCCCAAGGAGTGGCGACGGCAACTGTAGTCCCACTCCACAAAGGCGCCTCACGGACCCTGGTAATTACCCCATAAGCTTAACAAGTCTAGTCTGCAAAGCTATGGAGAGGATCATAATGGAGCTCATAAACAAAGATATAGGGGACTTGCAGACATTGGACCCGACCCAGTTTGGCTTTGTCAAGGGAAGATCATGCCTTTTGAACTTGGTCGACTTCTTGAAACAGTCACCAAGGCCATTGATGAGGAAAGGCAGTCCATACAGCCTACCTTGACCTTGCAAAGGCTTTCGACACAATACCCCACTCGGGTATTGTAGAAAAACTTACCAGCTTAAATGTAAACCCATATGTCACAAGATGGGTTGCAAACTGGCTTAAGGACAGAACCCACAGGGTTAGAGTTGCTGGCGCTGTGTCAGACTCCAAGCCGGTCACAAGTGGTGTCCCACAGGGCTCGGTCCTTGGCCCCCTATTGTTTGGCATCTACTTCTCAGAAGTACAGGCCAACATAGGAGGACTTTGGCTGACAAAGTTTGCAGACGACTGCAAACTGGGCGCCATAGTGGAAAGTGCATCAGACACGGATATCCTTCAGAAGGGACTCATGGAAACAGATAGCTGGTGCCAGAGCCATGGCCTGAAGTTAAATGCCAAAAAATGTATAGTCATACCCTTCGGGAAAAACAAGGTAACCCCAAGCTACCATATAGGTGGCAATCCACTAAGCACAGAAGAGGTTATCAGGGACCTGGGGACCCAGGTTGACAGTGGCCTTTCTTTTGACACTCACATTGCTAAAGTGGTTAGAAAGACCTTCTACATTGCCCACCTGATCATGAAGGGATTCACATCCAGATCTAGTGAGGTTATTGTTCCCCTGTACTCTTCACTTATCAGACCAATGATCGAGTACAATGCCCCATTCGGGATGTATCTCACCCGACATCTGCAGCAATTGGAGAGACCCCAAAAGTTCCTCACCAAAAGGATAAAGGGACTCCAAAATCTGTCATATGCTGCCAGATTGAAGAAACTCCAGCTCTATTCAGTCGCATACCGTCTGCTCAGAGGTGACATGTGCCTGACATACAAGGCCATGTCCAACCCGAATTAATGGACATGCTCCACCTCTAAAATCCAAATCCACCAAAACCACTAGAGCAAGCGACTTAAACCTTTGCACGGATATAAATAGGACATGCTGGAGGGATAGATTTATCACTCAGAGACTCCCTATGCTGTGGAATAAAATCCCGGTCCATGTGAGGCAGAGCACCTCGCTGACTCTGTTCAAGAGAAATCTAGACCTGTGGATGGGAGATCGTAGGTTTACCCCGGGAATCATCTCTGTGTCACTGCTGGACAGAGGCACAACAAACTAATGGGCACAGTATTTTTTCATATAAGGGGTGGCGTAAGCCACAAAAATTTGGGCTAGGCTTATAAATGCCTTAGGGCAGATAGCCTAGTATAAACCTATGAACCTATGAACTCAAATACAGATGTCCTAAGACCTGCTAACCCATTCAAACTAAGAAAAAGGCTTAGAGTGGGCCTACAGTTCTTGGTGATATCACTCTAATACAGATGTCTTGAGCCCTGCTAACCCATTCAAACTTAGAAGGTGGCTTATATTTGGCATACAGTTCTTGACGATATATCTCTAATACAAGTGTCCTGAGCCCTGCTAACCCAGTCAAAATAAGAAGGCGACTTATATTTGGCATACAGTTCTTGGTGATATAAATCTAATACAGATGTCCTGTGCCCTGCTAATCCATTCAAACTTAGAAGGTGACATATTTGGCTTACAGTTCTTGGTGATATATCTCTAATACAAGTGTCCTGAGCCCTGTTAATCCATTCAAAATAAGAAGGCGGCTTATATTTGACATACAGTTCTTGGTGATATAACTCTAATACAGATGGCATGAGCCCTGCTAACATTTTCAAACATAGAAGGTGGCTTATATTTGGCATACAATTCTTGGTGATATAACTCTAATACAGTTGTCCTGAGTCCTGCTAACCCATTCAAACTAAGAAGTTGGCTTATATTTGGCCTACAGCGCTTGGCGATATAACTCTAATACATTTGTCCTTAGCCCTGCTTATCAATTCAAACTAAAAAGATGGCTTCTATTTGGCATACAGTTCTTCATGATATAACTCTAATACAGATGTCCTGAGCCCTGCTAACCCATTCAAACTAAGAAGGCAGCTTATATTTGGCCTACAGTTCTTGGTGATATAACTCTAATACATTTTTCCTGAGCCCTGCTAATTCATTCAAACTAAGAAGATGACTTGTATTTGGCATACAGTTCTTGGTGATGTAACTCTAATAGAGATGTCTTGAGCCCTGCTAACCCATTCATACTAAGAAGAAGGCTTATATTTGGCATACAGTTCTTGGTGCTATAACTCTAATACAGTTGTCCTGAGCCCTGCTTATCCATTCAAACTATGAAGGTGGGTTATATTTGGCATACAGTTCTTAGTGATATAACTGTAATACAAATGTCCTGAGCCCCACTAAACCAATCAAACTAAGAAGGCAGCTTATATTTGGCATACAGTTCTTGGTGTTATAACTCTAATACAGATGTCCTGAGCCCTGCTAACCCATACAAACTAAGAAGGTGGCTTGTATTTGGCATACAGTTCTTGGTGATGTAACTCTAATAGAGATGTCATGAGCCCTGCTAATCCATTCATACTAAGAAGAAGGCTTATATTTGGCAGACAGTTCTTGGTGATATAACTCTAATACAGTTGTCCTGAGCCCTGCTTATCCATTCAAACTAAGAAGGTGGCTGATATTTGGCATACAGTTCTTGGTTAGATAACTCTAATACAGATGTCCTGAGCCCTGCTAATCCATTCAAATTAAGAAGTTGGCTTATATTTGGCATACAGTTCTTGCGGATATAAATCTAATACAGATGTCCTGTGCCCTGCTAACCCATTCAAACTTAGAAGTTGGTTTATATTTGGCATACAGTTCTTGGTGATATAACTCTAATACAGATGTCCTGAGCCCTGCTAACCCATTTTAACTAAGAAGGTGGCTTACATTTGGCTTACAGTTCTTGATAATATAAGTCTAATACAGATGTACTGAGCTCTGCTAACCCATTCAAACTAACAAGGCTCATATTTGGCTATAGTTCGTGGAGATATAGCTAATACAGTTTCCTGAGCCCTGCATAGCCATTCAAACTAAGAAGAAGGCTTATATTTGGCCTACAGTGCTGTGTGATATATCTCTAATACAGATTTCCTAAGACCTGTTAACCCATTCAAACTAAGAAGGTGACTTCTATTTGGCATGTAGTTGTTGATGATATAACTCTATTACAGTTGTCCTTAGCCCTGCTAACCCATTGAGACTAAGAAGGCGGCTTATATTTGGCCTACAGTTCTGTGTGATATATCTCTAATACATATGTCCTAAGACCTGCTAACCCATTCTAACTAAGAAGGTGGCTTACATTTGGCTTACAGTTCTTGATAATATAAGTCTAATACAGATGTACTGAGCTCTGCTAACCCATTCAAACTAACAAGGCTTATATTTGGCTATAGTTCGTGGAGATATAGCTAATACAGTTGTCCTGAGCCCTGCATAGCCATTCAAACTAAGAAGAAGGCTTATATTTGGCCTACAATTCTGTGTGATATATCTGTAATACAGATGTCCTAAGACCTGTAAACCCATTCAAACTAAGAAGGTGGCTTCTATTTGTCATGCAGTTCTTGATGATATGACTCTAATACAGTTGCCCTGAGCCCTGCTAACCCATTCAAATTAAGAAGAAGGCTTATATTTGGCCTACAGTTCTTTGTAGTATAACTCTAATACATATGTCCTTGGCCCTGCTAAACCATTCCAGCTAAGAAGGCTCATATTTGGCTATATTTCTTGGTGATATAACTAGTACAGATGTCCTGAGCCCTGCTAACCCATTAAACTAACAAGGTGAGTTATATTTGGCATACAGTTCTTGGTGATATAACTCTAATACAGTTGTCCTGAGCCCTGGTAATCCATTCAAACTAAGAACGTGGCTTATGTTTGGCATACAGTTCTTGGTGATATTACTCTAATACAGTTGTTCTGAGCCCTGCTAACCCATTCAAAGTAAGAAGGTGGCTTTTATTTCACGTACAGTTCTTGGTGATATAACTCTAATACAGATGTCCTGAGCCCTGCTAACCCATTCAAACTAAGAAGGTGACTTATATTTGGCATACACTTCTTGGTGATATAACTCTAATACAGTTGTCCTGAGTCCTGCTTATCCATTCTAACTAAAAAGGTGGCTGATATCTAGCATACAGTTCTTGGTGATATAACCCTAATACAGATGTCCTGAGCCCTGCTAACCCATTCAAACGTAGAAGGTGGCTTATATCTGGCCTACAGTTCTTGGTGATAAATAACTAATACTGGTGTACTGAGCCCTGCTAACCCATTCCAGCTTAAAAGGTGGCTTATATTTGACATACATTTCTTGGTGATATAACTCAAATACAGATGTCCTAAGACCTGCTAACCCATTCAAACTAAGAAAAAGGCTTAGAGTGAGCCTACAGTTCTTGGTGATATCACTCTAATACAGATGTCCTGAGCCCTGCTAACCCATTCAAACTTAGAAGGTGGCTTATATTTGGCATACAGTTCTTGACAATATATCTCTAATACAAGTGTCCTGAGCCCTGCTAACCCAGTCAAAATAAGAAGGCGGCTTATATTTGGCATACAGTTCTTGGTGATATAAATCTAATACAGTTGTCCTGAGTCCTGCTAACCCATTCAAACTAAGAAGTTGGCTTATATTTGGCCTACAGCGCTTGGCGATATAAGTCTAATACAGATGTCCTGAGCCCTGCTAATCCATTCTAACTAAGAAGGTGGCTTCTATTTGGCATACAGTTCTTGATGATATAACTCTAATACAGATGTACCGAGCTCTGCTAACACATTCAAATTAACAAGGCTTATATTTGGCTATAGTTCATGGTGATATAAATAATACAGTTGTCCAGAGCCCTGCATACCCATTCAAACTAAGAAGGTGGCTTATATTCGGCATACAGTTCTTGGTGATATAACTCTAATACATTTGTCCTTAGCCCTGCTTATCAATTCAAACTAAAAAGATGGCTTATATTTGGCATACAGTTCTTCATGATATAACTCTAATACAGACGTCCTGAGCCCTGCTAACCCATTCAAACTAAGAAGGCAGCTTATATTTGGCCTACAGTTCTTGGTGATATAACTCTAATACATTTTTCCTGAGCCCTGCTAATTCATTCAAACTAAGAAGATGACTTGTATTTGGCATACAGTTCTTGGTGATGTAACTCTAATAGAGATGTCTTGAGCCCTGCTAACCCATTCATACTAAGAAGAAGGCTTATATTTGGCATACAGATCTTGGTGATGTAACTCTAATACAGTTGTCCTGAGCCCTGCTTATCCATTCAAACTACGAAGGTGGGTTATATTTGGCATACAGTTCTTAGTGATATAACTGTAATACAAATGTCCTGAGCCCCACTAAACCAATCAAACTAAGAAGGCAGCTTATATTTGGCATACAGTTCTTGGTGCTATAACTCTAATACAGTTGTCCTGAGCCCTGCTTATCCATTCAAACTATGAAGGTGGGTTATATTTGGCATTCAGTTATTAGTTATATTACTGTAATATGAATGTCCTGAGCCCTACTAAACCAATCAAACTTAGAAGGCAGCTTATATTTGGCATACAGTTCTTGGTGGTATAACTCTAATACAGATGTCTTGAGCCCTGCTAATCCATTCAAACTAAGAAGGTGGCTTGTATTTGGCATACAGTTCTTGGTGATGTAACTCTAATAGAGATGTCATGAGCCCTGCTAACCCATTCATACTAAGAAGAAGGCTTATATTTTGTTAGATTTTATGAATATAAATCTGAAATTAATTATGTTGTAAATATGCTGAAAGAAAAGGCTTGCTTAAATGCAGAAACAAAGTTTAAGTAAAATGTGATCAGCAGTCATACTAAATGACCATGGCTTGGAAAAGGAATCTGCTGAATGGACATTATTCCCTTACAGACTCAAGGCATGATATATGCAATAACAAAAATGCAAAATCTGCTTTTAAAGAACAATGACATGTTATTCTGCATGGAAAAACAGGATGGCACAAGAACAGGTGTTTTACAAAGATCCAAATAAAATACAGGATGTTCACACTGTCAGAAAAGCTGATCTCTGACAATGTGTTTTCTCAAAATATGCTTTTCTTCATAAAAAACAGGATATGCTTATCAGCATTGACATAAGAACACATGTTTCTATACACAGATTCAAATAGAATACAGGACAATGTGTTTTCTCAAAAATATGTTTTTCTTCATAAAAAACAGGATATGCTTATCAGCATTGACATAAGAACATGTGTTTTATACAAAGATTCAAATAGAATACAGGACAATGTGTTTCCTCAAAAATATGTTTTTCTACATGGACATCAGGACACTGTTACAGGATATTCACACTGTCAGAAAAGCTGGTCTCTTACAAGACATTGTTAGTGTTGTTTCTACAGGAGAAGCAATTCTCCAAAATAAGAATACAGAACAATGTGTTTCCTCAAAAATATGTTTATGCATGACTAAAAAAGAGTATATAAAGAGCTGTATGAATCCAGTTGTTTGGGGATATGGTAGGAACACATTTGGTGTTCTGAGGTAAATGTTATATCTCTCACATCATCTGTACTATATGAGAAGTAAAGTTGGAACAGTACTTTTAAGCTGCAACGTTTGTCTAGTTTTATTTATTATAAAAGTTATTGGTTACTGCTCTTAAAGACAAGTGCTGCAAAGTATATTCTCTCATCAGTGTATATTCTGCAAGTTTCTGTATGCAACAGACTGTGAATGCAAATATAATCAGACTTTGAATTTTAGCAAGAATCCAGCCAGCAAGACTGAGTGTCATAAGAACACTGCAGATCCATCACACCATGTGCACCAAGCAAGTAAGCAAATAAGAACCATATAATATTTTTTCATATTTGGCAGACAGTTCTTGGTGATATAACTCTAATACAGTTGTCCTGAGCCCTGCTTATCCATTCAAACTAAGAAGGTGGCTGATATTTGGCATACAGTTCTTGGTTAGATAACTCTAATACAGATGTCCTGAGCCCTGCTAATCCATTCAAATTAAGAAGTTGGCTTATATTTGGCATACAGTTCTTGCTGATATAAATCTAATACAGATGTCCTGTGCCCTGCTAACCCATTCAAACTTAGAAGTTTGTTTATATTTGGCATACAGTTCTTGGTGATATAACTCTAATACAGATGTCCTGAGCCCTGCTAACCCATTTTAACTAAGAAGGTGGCTTACATTTGGCTTACAGTTCTTGATAATATAAGTCTAATACAGATGTACTGAGCTTTGCTAACCCATTCAAACTAACAAGGCGCATATTTGGCTATAGTTCGTGGAGATATAGCTAATATAGTTTCCTGAGCCCTGCATAGCCATTCAAACTAAGAAGAAGGCTTATATTTGGCCTACAGTTCTGTGTGATATATCTGTAATACAGATGTCCTAAGACCTGCTAACCCATTCAAACTAAGAAGGTGGCTTCTATTTGTCATGCAGTTCTTGATGATATAACTCTAATACAGTTGCCCTGAGCCCTGCTAACCCATTCAAATTAAGAAGAAGGCTTATATTTGGCCTACAGTTCTTTGTAGTATAATTCTAATACATATGTCCTTGGCCCTGCTAAACCATTCCAGCTAAGAATGCTCATATTTGGCTATATTTCTTGGTGATATAACTAGTACAGATGTCCTGAGCCCTGCTAACCCATTAAACTAACAAGGTGAGTTATATTTGGCATACAGTTCTTGGTGATATAACTCTAATACAATTGTCCTGAGCCCTGGTAATCCATTCAAACTAAGAACGTGGCTTATGTTTGGCATACAGTTCTTGGTGATATTACTCTAATACAGTTGTTCTGAGCCCTGCTAACCCATTCAAAGTAAGAAGGTGGCTTTTATTTCACGTACAGTTCTTGGTGATATAACTTTAATACAGATGTCCTGAGCCCTGCTAACCCATTCAAACTAAGAAGGTGGCTTATATTTGGCATACAGCTCTTGGTGATATAACTCTAGTACAGATGCCCTGAGCCCTGCTAGTCCATTCAAACTAAGAAGGCGACTTATATTTGGCATACAGTTTTTGATGATATAACTTTTATACAGTTGTCCTGAGCCCTGCTAACCCATTCAAACTAAGAAGGTGGCTTATATTTGGCCTGCAGTTCTTGGTTATATAACTCTAATACAGATGTCCTGAGCCCTGCTTACCCATTGAAACTAAGAAGGCGGCTTACATTTGGCATACATTTCTTGGTGTTTGAACTCTAATACAGATTTATTGAGCCCTGCTAATCCATTCAAACTAAGAAGGTGGCTTATATTTGGCCCGCAGTTCCTTGTGATATAACTCTAATACAGATATCCTGAGCCCTGCAAACCCATTCAAACTAAGAAGGCGGCTTATATTTGGCATACATTTCTTGGTGTTTGAACTCTAATACAGATTTATTGAGCCCTGCTAATCCATTCAAACTAAGAAGGTGGCTTATATTTGGTCTGCAGTTCCTTGTGATATAACTCTAATACAGATGTCCTGAGCCCTGCAAACCCATTCAAACTAAGAAGGCATCTTATATTTGGTCTACAGTGATATAACTCTAATACAGTTGTCCTGAGTCCTGCTAGCCCATTCAAACTAAGAAGGTGGCTTATATTTGGGCTACAGTTCTTGGTGCTATAACTCTAGTACAGTTGTCCTGGGCCCTGCTAACCCATTTAAACTAAGAAGGCGGCTTATATTTGGCATACATTTCTTGGTGTTTGAACTCTAATACAGATTTATTGAGCCCTGCTAATCCATTCAAACTAAGAAGGTGGCTTATATTTGGCCTGCAGTTCTTGGTTATATAACTCTAATACAGATGTCCTGTGCCCTGCAAACCCATTCAAACTAAGAAGGTGGCTTATATTTGGCCTGCAGTTCTTGGTTATATAACTCTAATACAGATGTCCTGTGCCCTGCTAACCCATTCAAATTAAGAAGGCAGCTTATATTTGGCATACAGTTCTTGGTGGTATATTTCTAATACAGATGTCTTGAGCCCTGCTAATCCATTCAAACTAAGAAAGTGGCTTATATTTGACCTGCGGTTTTTGGTGATATAACTCTAATACAGATGTCCTGAGCCCGGATAACCCATTCAAACTAAGAAGGTGGCTTATATTTGGCATACCGTTTTTGATGATATAACTCTAATACAGATGTCCTGATCCCTGCTAACCCCTTTCAAACTAAAAAAGCGGCTTATATTTGGCATACATTTCTTGGTGATATAACTCTAATACAGTTGTCCTGAGCCCTGCTAACCCATTCAAACTAAGAAGGTGGCTTGTATTTGGCCTACACTTCTTGGTGATATAACTCTAATACAGTTATCCTGAGCCCTGCTAACCCATTCAAACTAAAAAGGTGGCTTATATTTGGCGTACAGTTCTTGATGATATAACTCTAATACAGATGGTCTGAGCCCTGCTAACCCATTCAAACTAAGAAGGCGGTTATATAAGGCATACAATTCTTGGTGAAATAACTCTAATACAGATGTCCTGAGCCCTGCTATCCCATTCAAACAAAGAAGGCGGCTTATATTTGGCATACAGTTCTTGGTGGTAGTACTTTAATACAGATGTCTTGAGCCTTGCTAATCCATTCAAACTAAGAAGGTGGCTTATATTTATTTATTTATTTAATTATTTTATTTAACATTTGTTGACTGAGAAAGTCTGACTAGGTTCCACAGATCCTGTTTTCAGCAGAGGGCTGGGGAGAAATGCTCCAGAAGCATGTCTTTAGAATGTGGGAGGAAACCGGAGTACCCAAAGGAAACCCACGCAAATGCAGGGAGAACATTCAAACTCCACACAGAAGGCACCCCAGCTGAGAATCCAACTGGAGAACCTCTTGCTGTGCAGCGACAGCATTAACCACTGTGCCACCTGCAGTTTCTGGTGATATAACTCTAATACAGATGTCCTGAGCCCTGTTAACCCATTCAAACTAAGAAGGCATCTTATATTTGGCCTACAGTGATATAACTCTAATACAGTTGTCCTGAGCCCTGCTAATCCATTCAGACTAAGAAGGTGGCTTATATTTAGCATGCAGTTCTTGGGGATATAACTCTAGTACAGATGTTCTGAGCCCTGCTAACCCATTCAAACTAAGAAGGTGGCTTATATTTGGCCTGCATTTCTTGGTGATATAACTCTAATACAGTTTTCCTGATCCCTGCTAATTCATTCAGACTAAAAAGGTGGCTTATATTTAGCATACAGTTCTTGGTGATATAACTCTAATACAGATGTCCGGAGCCCTGCTAATCTATTCAAATTAATAAGGTGGCTTATATTTGGCCTTCAGTTCTTGGTGATATAACTCTAATACATATGTCCTGATCCCTGCTAACCCATTCAAACTAAGAAAGGCGGTTTATATTTGGCATACAGTTCTTGGTGATGTAACTCTAATACAGGGTCTATATTAGAACACTGAACATTTAAAATGTCGAGTGTTTTTATATTGAACCATTTTCAGCAAACGCTGAAAATATCGAAGAAGCAGAAGACCGAATTCTTTCCTAGGGAAAGAATTGGGTTGTCCGTTTCTGTTGCTTTGGTTTTTTCAGCGCTCTATTGGAAAGTAATGAGTCGGGTTCAGGTAAGTGTTCGATTGAGTGCGGGTTAAGTACGTGTGCGATTGTGTTTACATGAGGGTTAGGGCGGGTTAGGTGAGTTAGGGTTAGGGCACGGGTTAGATATGTGTGCGATTGTGTGGACATGAGGGTTAGGGCGGTTTATAGTTAGGGCACGGGTGAAGTGAGTGTGCGATAGTGAAGGACCCTAGGGTGAGGGTTTAGGTTAAGGTAAGTGGATAGTTAGTGGTGTGTGTATAGTTTAGGTAGGGTTAGGTGTAAGATTTTAGGTGTATGCGTGTGGATTGTTGCTTGTTTGGTGTGCTTGTGTTGTGTGTATGTGTTTTGGAACATCAAATTTTTTCCCTAGGAAAAAATTCACTCTTCTGAACGTTCGATGTTTGGTATTTTTGATTGGTAGGGTTTGATATTAGAACACTCGACATTTTGAATGTTCGGTGTTCTAATATAGATCCCTAATACAGAACCCTGCTAATCCATTCAAACTAAGAAGGTGGCTTATATTTGGCCTACAGTTCTTGGTGATATAACTCTAATACAGATGTCCTGAGCCCTGCTAACCCATTCAAACTAAGAAGGTGGCTTACATTTGGTATACAGTTCTTTGTGATATAAGTCTAATACAGATGTCCTGAGCCCTGCTAATCCATTCAAACTAAGAAGGCGGCTTATATTTGGCCTTCAGTTCTTGGTGATATAACTCTAATACATATGTTCTGAACCCTGCTAACCCATTCAAACTAAAAAAGGCGGTTTATATTTGGCATACAGTTCTTGCTGATAAAACCCTAATACAGGGTCTATATTAGAATGCTGAACATTTAAAATGTCGAGTGTTCTTATATCATAAGATTTTCAGCAAACGCTGAAAATATCGAAGAAGCAGAAAACCGAATTCTTTCCTAGGGAAAGAATTGGGTTGTCCGTTTCTGTTGCTTCGTTTTTTTCAGTGCTCTATTGGAAAGTTACGAGTCGCGTTCAGGTAAGTGTGTGATTGAGTGTGGGTTAAGTATGTGTGCGATTGTGTGGACATGAGGGTTAGGGCGGGTTAGGTGAGTTAGGGTTAGGTTGCAGGTGAGGTGAGTGTGCGATAGTGACGGACTCTAGGGTTAGGGTTTGGGTTAAGGTAAGTGGATAGTTAGTGGTGTGTGTATAGTCTAGTGTAGGGTTAGGTGTAAGATTTTAGATGTATTTGTGTGGATTGCTGTTTCTTTGTTGTGCTTGTGTTGTGTGTATGTGTTTTGGAACAGCACATTTTTCCCTAGGAAAAAATTCACTCTTCTGAACATTCGATTTTTGGTATTTTTGATTGGTAGGGTTCGATATTAGAACACTCGACATTTTGAATGTTCGGTGTTCTAATATAGATCCCTAATACAGATGTCCTGAGCCCTGCTAACCCATTCAAACTAAGAAAGGCGGTTTATATTTGGCATACAGTTCTTGATGATTTGTCTTGAGAGCTGCTAACCCATTCAAACTTGATTAAAATGGTATATTTTCTGGGAAAATGTATTGTTACTAAATATATAAAATGTTTCCTAGCTAATTATTTTTCTCAGTGGTCTAAAATTCCAATATATTTGTTGGAGTACTTTATGACTTTCTATGCTGCTACTGTGTGGCTCTGAGATACGACTTAGCCAGACTGTTTTCAATAAAGGTCCACGTGGATGTGTGTTGTACTCAGTTAACAACAAAAAATAGTTTGACTTTCTGGCAAAACAGTTATCAGATTTTTAACCGCATTAATGTACCCTTGAGTTAATGTTTGTTGCACACCATGGTAGTTTAAAGAAAAAAATGTTGCAAATGCAATGCAGCCTTAATTATTTATTTATTTATTTATTTACATTTGTTAACCGGGAGTGTCCGATTGGACGTAGGTCCATTTTCAGCGGAGGCCCGGGGAGAAAAGCTCCACAGTTAAAATAAACAGACAGTAGTTACATTAGATTACAGACAGTAGTTACATTAGATTACATAGACTTTTCTTGGTCCCCAGAAAGGACAAAGCCTGGAGACCCATACTGGACCTATCTACTCTAAATACTTACCTGGATGTTCCGAAATTCAAAATGTTGACACTATAGCAACTTCTTCCCATGCTGGGCAAGAAGGCTTGGCTTGTTACTTTGGACCTCAAAGAGGCATACCTGCATGTCCCAATCAGACAAAATTGCTGAAGATAACTCAGATTCATAGCTGGCACAATGCATTAACAATTCTCTGCACTGCCCTTTGGCTTATCTACTGCGCCCAGGGTCTTCACAAAATGCCTGGCACCAGTAATTGCATTTTGCAGACGACTGCCTTATTCAAGCAGAGAGCAAGGACATCCTTCTAAAGCATCTGGCATTTGTAAAAAGATTGCTAATTTGCCTAGGGTACACAGTAAATGAAAACTACCACCGCAGTGGTGGTGCTGCGGTAGCGTTGTCACCTCACAGTAATACGCTGTCTGGTTCGATTCTCAGCTAGAGCGTCTTCTGCGTGGAGACATGCGTAAATGGGCGTACCTTCGTTGAAGGTTGTGCGTCAGGGCGGGTAACTCAGCATGTAAAAATCAACTACCAATCATTAGAGGATCGGAGTTCCGCTGTGGCGACCCCTAACCAGGAAAAGCCGAAAGACACAACAACAAAAAGTTACATTAGATTACATAGCGATTAACAATTTAACATAGCAATTACTTACAACATATTTACAGATGAAGAGCATAGTACATCAGTAGACAACTAGAATCTTTATCTGTGAAGTACATAACAGACATTAACAGATGTTACAATAAGAAGTTCCTGCTGTATAATAAGTACTAGGCTTATGAGCATCTGAGCTTGCTATAATCAAGGTAGTGGAGTGGAAAGAAAGGTAGTGGTTGGATGGGGTGTCTTAATGTCATAAGAGTTAGGAATGTTTCTTATCCTTCCTAGGACAACAACTGTCTCATGGAAACTATCCAGCTATTAAAGTTGAAACACAATATTTTCATTGAGAAGTTAATCCTTTCAGCCATACTTTTGAAAGAGATTGACTTTGTCATTCTGTTTTAAAAGCTTAGATACCTAATGTGTTTTGGCTTTTATTTCTCAGTGAGTGGCATTTAATGTTTGCGTGTGTGTGTGTGTGTGTGTGTGTGTGTGTGTGTGTGTGTGTGTGTGTGTGTGTGTGTGTGTATATATATATATATATATATATATATATATATATATATAGATAGATATCTAAGAAGGTAGTAGTTAGACCTTATACTATAAATATAAAAAAGTCATGCAGAGATTGCAAGCTAAAAAAGAGAGGTTCAATTAAGTCATAGATTTTGGTTGTCCTTTTTACTTCCTGCAACAGCATGACCAAGGAAGTCCTTGGCACTCTAATCCTGTAATCTGGTCACAGATGCAGTTTAGTGTTTCATTTTCACTCAGGGGTTGCTAGACAGGGGTTGGAATGAAAGCATAGTTTGTTGCTTGCATTGCTCTCACCCCCCCCCACATCCACAGCTGTCCCTGGAGAATGGCACATTTTATCTCTTTAGCTTCAACTGTCTCATTAGCTTCATCACCTCCTCTTCCTCTACAGGTTTTATCCATATAGCCTACTGTATAGGCTCTTTCTTACATACATTTGTTCTACATCCATTATTAATTCTCTGCTCTATCCAATTTAAACTTTTATATATTTGGTGATTCTTTTCAATTCACCCATCTGTACTCCTGCCTCTATTACTCCCTTTCCACCACATCAGAACTAAGCTTCCAGGCCTTTTTATGTACCACTCATCGTCTGCATTCTTCATGTACCCCATGTCATCTACAATTTCCTTTTTAAATATGCAATATACTAAATCCATACCTCTCAACCTCTTAGAGCAAGAAATCTGGACAATGTCATAAATAAAATGGGACAAAGGCCCAAAAATAAGGACAATTTTTAAATATTACTTTTAGAACCTTAGAAAGTTGATAGAATAACAGGTTTCACATTAGCATGAATTTTCTGATGGCTGTGAAGCCTGAAACTCAAATGTCTGTCATCATTTTTTAACTTCAATCTTAAACGATTTGCCACTAATTTGCCAGAAAACCACAATTTTATGAAAAATGGACCAAAAATATCAGGCAAAAATCTGGACATTCTGCAGAAATCTGTACAGTTGACAGATATGAAACACGTTAGCCTTCTTGCACTTTTCAAACTGCCATGGTACTGCTCATCTGTTTCTTAAGCCTATTCTCAGTTCTATTAATTATAGGCAATTGTATAATAAAAGTTACACCAACAACAACAAACTACAGAACAACCCACAGTGATCCTATCACAAACTTGCCATCAAGAAATAGTCAACTAAGCAGATGTCATTGCATATGAAACTTATTTAGTTTTAAGCTGCACAACCATACAAAGCTCTGCTTTTACCCCCACATAACACCGGTCCTTTTTCTATCAGCCCACAAGCTCCTCATTTCAGAGGCAAAATCCCAGTCCAGGACTTGCCACACCGTAAATAGTGCTGACTTAACTATACATTCCATCAACCTTACCAAAGGAATTTTCATAGTTGGTAAACATCCAAAGCATTAACATAATATGGATCCCACATGAAGCATGGATTCAAAACCTTTTACCTACTTGTGTATCTCTAAATCCTGATCAAAAAACAGTCACTATCCATCAACCAATGATCATTCCAATTGCTTCTTATATAGTAATAAAAGAACTGGAATACCAAAATGGCAGAGTTCTCATAGTAACAGAAAAACACGATCACAAATTCTAATCCATATTCCTTGTCCAAAGCAACACTTGTTACAGAGACAACCTAAATAGATTTCAGTCCAACTTCAAATCTGCAAGTCAACCAAGATAAATCTCAGCCTACTTTTGTCTACCCACTAAACCTGCAATATTGCAAAATGTCCCCAAAATATCCAACTTCAATCAAACAAAAACAATTTAATTCTAGGAAACCTCAGCTTAGTGCTATTAGATAACAAACATTCTAAAAAAGGGCAAATTACAAAGCTTCTCATTAAACATGGTCTCTCCCAGCTGATATCCTCTTCTATCATGTACATCCCTTGCATTAATAATCAACTAGACCTACGTATATCTTATATCCCACTAAAATGCATGAGATACAGACTGTCAAAGTATCCAAATGAACACTATCCAATCACCTCTATAATCTCCAACTCACCTAAACCCCAGTTGTAGCTATTTCAGGCCCAAGATTTCCACATTCAAAAGAAGAGCATTTACATGCTGAAATATAATTCACACACTCATCTTCACTCTATCACAAAAACAGCCCAAATACTGCCTTGGAACTATTTATGAATACCCTATATCACACATAACACAAATCTTCCCAAAATAAGAGTCAGTAAGTACACAATAGCTGACGAGAAGAAGTCTTTGTAGGTATCCAATTCCAAAGATAACACCAAATAAAATAAGCACCACAAAGACTCAGATGGCAATAGTCATAAATTTAATCAAAAAAAATAAAAACATATAAAAAGCCGAGAGTAGTAGCAATAAAACAAAGGATAAGCACTTTCGGAATAGTCCATCATCAGATCTCTGGTAAAACAGTAACTTTTCTTTCCAAATGTTCTCTTCATTAAAGATAAATCAATCTTACCAATAATCATTTTGAAAGGGTGTCGGCTCAGATCTCATTTTTGGTTGGCTGAATTGCTCTCCTCCATTGAGAATGGCTCTAAGAGGGTGGAATATGAATTCTTGTTTCCTATTGGATAAGACTTATTTTAAACATGCAGAGTTTTTTTTATGAATGACAATCTGATGAAGGACTATTCCGAAAGCACTTATCATTTTATTGCTACTACTCCCAGCTGATTATATGTTTTTAGATTTTTGATTAAATTTATGAGAATTGCCATTCAAGTCTTTGTGATGTTTATTTTATTTGTTGTTAAAATAAGTGTCAGATGAAATAACTGTTCTTGTAAAACAGTCCCTGTTAGACAAGCATTCAACTTCCATGACTGGGCATGGAAAACATGAAGTCATTCAATTTAATAAGCAAATTTCTTCCACTACTAAACCTTAAGAAATAAATTTAAACTCTTCTAGATTACAGATCTCAATTCCTCTGAAATAAACATCTTTGAACTCCACACAAACTATTAAAAAATATCAAATATTTGTTGCCAATATACTACTAATCAAACTACTAAAATGTATAATACTATAGTGCAACTTTTCAAAGAGCATATCGTTAAAGCTAACCTTCAATCAAGTCTCTAAACTCTCTTTTAACATTCCCCAATTATCAAAAGATTCTGTAGACACCTTCTACTTCAAATTGATCTCAGTGAAAACAGAGTTAAGCTAGCAACAAAAAATGTTGCTAAACCTCTCATCCAGATATTCAACATGTCACTCTCAACACATTACCCAAACAATATAATATAATGAAATAAATAATCACATTCTACGGACCACCATACCTTCCCAGAACTACAGACTCATCTTCATCCTATGTCCTGTTACACTCAGTTTGACTGTAGAGGTTTATATAAGTAATTGCAGTTTGACTGGGAGGTTTATATAAGCATTGCAGAACATAATCCCAGAACATGGCTTTTGTTCAGGCCACAATGCACAAGCATATTCACAAGCTTAGATGAAGGACTTGTTTATGCTGGCTAAATTGATCTTAAAACATGAGTTGAAGGACTTAACTACACAGGATACATTTAAGCTTGCTGGCTCCTCTTAATATTAACTAACTTTTAACTATCTGTAAACTGTGACAACTTTACTCCACTGTGAATTTTAACTCCAGGTTCCTGCAATATTCTCCATTTGGCCCAATGTATTTTTCAGAAGTTCTCTTATCTGTGACTACTGTTTTAAAACAAATTACGATCACAAATTCTAATCCATATTCTTTATTGAACCCAACAGATGCTCAAGAGCAACCTCTATTAACATTCTAGACAAGAATATGAGCTAATTTCCAAGTGACATCTTACAGGTATCTTAGCTTACTCCTGGACTTGTCACTGCCCTTCACTACACACACTGAAGACAAAGTTGGCAAAGTTCTCACATAGGTAAAGGCCTGCTACACTGCTTCCAATCACAAAAGAGCCAGAGTTGCACTTACCAGCAGGTGCTTTATCCACCAGACCTGAGTATGGACCCCTTTTCCTAACCTATTCTCAGCACACAACAGTAAAACGTGTTGGTTCAGCACTCATTAGCTGCACCAGCAGACAGCACTAAACAAGGCCAGATGGCTTGCCATCACTCTAGAACCATCCACCTTCACCCACAACTTCTCCATGACAGGTTTTATCCTCACTTTCTAACAAACATCCTAAAAATAACGGATGGCCTACATGATAATTCTGAGCTGTGTACCACCTTTTATAGGCTTTGCTTTAAAAAATCAGTTAGTGAAAAGAATTTCCAGATGCTGATCCTGTGTAACTGGAATAATCTACTGAAGCCCCTCAGAAGTGAGACTCGATTATAATATATAAATAGTGAGACTCGACTATAATTATATAAATATAATTCACACACTCATCTTCACTCTATCACAAAAACAGCCCAAATACTGCCTTGGAACTATTTATGAATACCCTATATCACACATAATACAAATCTTCCCAAAATAAGAGTCAGTAAGTACACAATAGCTGACGAGAAGAAGTCTTTGTAGGTATCCAATTCCAAAGATAACACCAAATAAAATAAGCACCACAAAGACTCAGATGGCAATAGTCATAAATTTAACCAAAAAAATAAAAACATATAAAAAGCCGAGAGTAGTAGCAATAAAACAAAGGATAAGCACTTTCGGAATAGTCCTTCATCAGATCTCTGGTAAAACAATAACTTTTCTTTCCAAATGTTCTCTTCATTAAAGATAAATCAATCTTACCAATAAGCATTTTGAAAGGGTGTCGGCTCAGATCTCATTTTTGGTTGGCTGAATTGCTCTCCTCCATTGAGAATGGCTCTAAGAGGGTGGAATATGAATTCTTGTTTCCTATTGGATAAGACTTATTTTAAACATGCAGAGTTTTTTTTATGAATGACAATCTGATGAAGGACTATTCCGAAAGCACTTATCATTTTATTGCTACTACTCCCAGCTGATTATATGTTTTTAGATTTTTGATTAAATTTATGAGAATTGCCATTCAAGTCTTTGTGATGTTTATTTTATTTGTTGTTAAAATAAGTGTCAGATGAAATAACTGTTCTTGTAAAACAGTCCCTGTTAGACAAGCATTCAACTTCCATGACTGGGCATGGAAAACATGAAGTCATTCAATTTAATAAGCAAATTTCTTCCACTACTAAACCTTAAGAAATAAATTTAAACTCTTCTAGATTACAGATCTCAATTCCTCTGAAATAAACATCTTTGAACTCCACACAAACTATTAAAAATATCAAATATTTGTTGCCAATATACTACTAATCAAACTACTAAAATGTATAATACTATAGTGCAACTTTTCAAAGAGCATATCGTTAAAGCTAACCTTCAATCAAGTCTCTAAACTCTCTTTTAACATTCCCCAATTATCAAAAGATTCTGTAGACACCTTCTACTTCAAATTGATCTCAGTGAAAACAGAGTTAAGCTAGCAACAAAAAATGTTGCTAAACCTCTCATCCAGATATTCAACATGTCACTCTCAACATAAACATTACCCAAACAATATAATCACTCTGAAATAATCACATTCTTACGGACCACCATACCATTGCTTCCCAGAACTACAGACTCATCTTCATCCTATGTCCTGTTACACTCAGTTTGACTGTAGAGGTTTATATAAGTAATTGCAGAACATAGTCCCAGAACATGGCTTTTGTTCAGGCCACAATGCACATATTCACAAGCATAGATGAAGGACAGTTTTATGCTGGCTCACTAATTGATCTTAAAACATGAGTTGAAGGACTTAACTACACAGGATACATTTAAGCTTGCTGGCTCCTCTTAATATTCCTAACTTTTAACTATCTGTAAACTGTGACAACTTTACTCCACTGTGAATTTTAACTCCAGGTTCCTGCAATATTCTCCATTTGGCCCAATGTATTTTTCAGAAGTTCTCTTAAATCTGTGACTACTTCGTTTAAAACAAATTACGACTTGATCCAACTAATTCAGCAGTAATGCTTATTGGAACCCAACAGATGCTCAAGAGCAATCCCTCTATTAACATTCTAGACAAGAATATGAGCGAATTTCCCCAAGTGACATCTTACAGGTATCTTAGCTTACTCCTGGACTTGTCACTGCCCTTCACTACACACACTGAAGACAAAGTTGGCAAAGTTCTCACATAGGTAAAGGCCTGCTACACTGCTTCCAATCACAAAAGAGCCAGAGTTGCACTTACCAGCCAGGTGCTTATCCACCAGACCTGAGTATGGACCCCCTTTTCCTAACCTATTCTCAGCACACAACAGTAAAACGTGTTGGTTCAGCACTCATTAGCTGCACCAGCAGACAGCACTAAACAAGGCCAGATGGCTTGCCATCACTCTAGAACCATCCACCTTCACCCACAAACTTCTCCATAACAGGTTTTATCCCTCACTTTCTAACAAACTTCCTAAAAATAACGGATGGCCTACATGATAATTCTGAGCTGTGTACCACCTTTTATAGGCTTTGCTTTAAAAAATCAGTTAGTGAAAAGAATTTCCAGATGCTGATCCTGTGTAACTGGAATAATCTACTGAAGCCCCTCAGAAGTGAGACTCGATTATAATATATAAATAGTGAGACTCGACTATAATTATATAAATATAATTCACACACTCATCTTCACTCTATCACAAAAACAGCCCAAATACTGCCTTGGAACTATTTATGAATACCCTATATCACACATAATACAAATCTTCCCAAAATAAGAGTCAGTAAGTACACAATAGCTGACGAGAAGAAGTCTTTGTAGGTATCCAATTCCAAAGATAACACCAAATAAAATAAGCACCACAAAGACTCAGATGGCAATAGTCATAAATTTAACCAAAAAATAAAAACATATAAAAAGCCGAGAGTAGTAGCAATAAAACAAAGGATAAGCACTTTCGGAATAGTCCTTCATCAGATCTCTGGTAAAACAATAACTTTTCTTTCCAAATGTTCTCTTCATTAAAGATAAATCAATCTTACCAATAAGCATTTTGAAAGGGTGTCGGCTCAGATCTCATTTTTGGTTGGCTGAATTGCTCTCCTCCATTGAGAATGGCTCTAAGAGGGTGGAATATGAATTCTTGTTTCCTATTGGATAAGACTTATTTTAAACATGCAGAGTTTTTTTTATGAATGACAATCTGATGAAGGACTATTCCGAAAGCACTTATCATTTTATTGCTACTACTCCCAGCTGATTATATGTTTTTAGATTTTTGATTAAATTTATGAGAATTGCCATTCAAGTCTTTGTGATGTTTATTTTATTTGTTGTTAAAATAAGTGTCAGATGAAATAACTGTTCTTGTAAAACAGTCCCTGTTAGACAAGCATTCAACTTCCATGACTGGGCATGGAAAACATGAAGTCATTCAATTTAATAAGCAAATTTCTTCCACTACTAAACCTTAAGAAATAAATTTAAACTCTTCTAGATTACAGATCTCAATTCCTCTGAAATAAACATCTTTGAACTCCACACAAACTATTAAAAAATATCAAATATTTGTTGCCAATATACTACTAATCAAACTACTAAAATGTATAATACTATAGTGCAACTTTTCAAAGAGCATATCGTTAAAGCTAACCTTCAATCAAGTCTCTCTAAACTCTCTTTTAACATTCCCCAATTATCAAAAGATTCTGTAGACACCTTCTACTTCAAATTGATCTCAGTGAAAACAGAGTTAAGCTAGCAACAAAAAATGTTGCTAAACCTCTCATCCAGATATTCAACATGTCACTCTCAACATAAACATTACCCAAACAATATAATCACTCTGAAATAATCACATTCGTACGGACCACCATACCATTGCTTCCCAGAACTACAGACTCATCTTCATCCTATGTCCTGTTACACTCAGTTTGACTGTAGAGGTTTATATAAGTAATTGCAGAACATAGTCCCAGAACATGGCTTTTGTTCAGGCCACAATGCACATATTCACAAGCATAGATGAAGGACAGTTTTATGCTGGCTCACTAATTGATCTTAAAACATGAGTTGAAGGACTTAACTACACGGGATACATTTAAGCTTGCTGGCTCCTCTTAATATTCCTAACTGTTTAACTATCTGTAAACTGTGACAACTTTACTCCACTGTGAATTTTAACTCCAGGTTCCTGCAATATTCTCCATTTGGCCCAATGTATTTTTCAGAAGTTCTCTTAAATCTGTGACTACTTCGTTTAAAACAAATTACGACTTGATCCAACTAATTCAGCAGTAATGCTTATTGGAACCCAACAGATGCTCAAGAGCAATCCCTCTATTAACATTCTAGACAAGAATATGAGCGAATTTCCCCAAGTGACATCTTACAGGTATCTTAGCTTACTCCTGGACTTGTCACTGCCCTTCACTACACACACTGAAGACAAAGTTGGCAAAGTTCTCACATAGGTAAAGGCCTGCTACACTGCTTCCAATCACAAAAGAGCCAGAGTTGCACTTACCAGCCAGGTGCTTATCCACCAGACCTGAGTATGGACCCCCTTTTCCTAACCTATTCTCAGCACACAACAGTAAAACGTGTTGGTTCAGCACTCATTAGCTGCACCAGCAGACAGCACTAAACAAGGCCAGATGGCTTGCCATCACTCTAGAACCATCCACCTTCACCCACAAACTTCTCCATAACAGGTTTTATCCCTCACTTTCTAACAAACTTCCTAAAAATAACGGATGGCCTACATGATAATTCTGAGCTGTGTACCACCTTTTATAGGCTTTGCTTTAAAAAATCAGTTAGTGAAAAGAATTTCCAGATGCTGATCCTGTGTAACTGGAATAATCTACTGAAGCCCCTCAGAAGTGAGACTCGACTATAAGATGTATCCGAAAAAATCTGAAGAAACACTCACAGGAGATCTGTCATTGTCATTCTTACAGAAATGCTCTACAAATTCACTCCCACCCTCCCTTGTATTGTAAACCATAATCCTGTCACAGAACAATCTCCATGACATGTAATGCAGTTCTATAAATCACAACACTTTATAATTATAAGAGCTTTCTTCTACTCTATCACCCCCCCCATTTCCCTTCACCTCCCACACTCTCCAGATTACCCTGACAGCTCTTTCCTCTCACCCTGTTACTCAAACGGGCTCTACTTGTTCCAGCCTGTTGCCTCTCTTGTCTTCTCGCTGTCCATCATGTTCCCTATATTTCCTTTCCTCAATGCTGTTATCTTTGCATATGCTACATTTCCCCTCTCTGTCCAAATCTCCATTAACTTTCTCCCTCCCCCTTCCTTTCCTCAACACTGTTATCTTTGCATACGCTACATTTCCCCTCTCTGCCCAAATCTCCATTAACTACTTCTCCCTCCCACACCCAACAAGCTCTGATGGACTACTTGCCTGTAGTAAATAATGCCATGATTATCACTTTTGCACATGTCTTCTGGCATGTTGTTTGTCCCATTCTACCATCTGTACTGTATCTGTTGCTTCACAGGCCTCCTACTTCTTACCTTTATATATCTGCATGCAATTAAAGTTATTGCATTTCTACTAAATCGAGTTAATATGCATGTAATTCAAATTATTGTACATCTGCTTGTATATTAAGTATTAACTGCAACTTGCTTGTAACCTTTACACTCCGACTTCAACTACCCAAACATAGACTGGGAGCATTACTCTAGCTCCAACACCCTAGCCCAAAGGTTCCTAGAATTTATAAACTCAAATGCTATGGAACAACTTGTTACCACTCCCACAAGAGGGGAAAACATACTGGACCTGATCATCACCAACATGGGGACACTATGCTCCAGACCAGAAGTGTATCCCTCACTGGTAAGATCAGACCATAAACTAATCTCACTGGATATTCACATCCCAACCCCACCCCCTGCCCAGAAAACCACAGTGAAAAACTTCTTTAAAGCAAATTTCACATGCCTCAAAACCAAGGCGAAATCCTTCAAAGCCCCCGGGCCTGTGGAAAATACGGCCCAGACCGCAGAATCCTTTATAAACGCATTCTAGGAACACCTTCAGGAATGCATGGATCATGCAATCCCAAATAAAACCAAGACCCAATCCTCCAAAGGCAGACATCCTGTCTGGTGGACCCCAGCCATAAACAAACTATACAATAGAAGGAGGAAGCTACTGCATGATAGAGTAAAATCCCAAAAAGGGAAGGCATCTCTGATCAGTATTGGCAAAAAACTACGGGCACTCATAAAATCGTCTAAGGCCAGCTTTGAGAGAAAAATTGCACAGGACACTAAGGATAATCACAAGGCTTTCTTTAGTTATGTTAGGAACCTGGGTGGGAATTCCCAGATATGCTCAGAATTAGTCCAAAATGACAAAAAATACACTGAGCCCACAGACATTGCCAACATCCTAGCTGACAGGTTCAGTGCAAACTTCTCCCCCCTCTCCCCACCAAAAGGGCAAATATCTGTCCCAACAGAGTGCTGCCCCCCTGACATCTCAGATGCACAGGTAAGAGCCGCCCTCTCCAAAGCAAAAAACACAGCATCAATGGGACCAGATGGTGTCCCAGGCTGCGTCCTACATGAACTCCAAGAAGAGCTAAACCCAAACATAAAACTACTGTTCAGTCTTAGCCTTACTACAGGATATGTACCCAAAGAGTGGCGTACAGCAACAGTGGTCCCTCTCCACAAAGGTGGTGCCTCAACGGATCCTGGAAACTATCGCCCATAAGCCTGACTAGCTTGGTCTGCAAAGCTATAGAAAGGATCATCATGGACCTCATAAATAAAGATATTGGGGACCTACAGACACTGGATCCTACCCAGTTTGGCTTCGTTAAGGGCAGATCCTGCCTCTTAAACCTGGCTGATTTCTTTGAAACAGTCACCAAGGCCATTGACGAGGGGAAGGTGGTCCACACAGCCTGCCTGGACCTCGCAAAAGCCTTCGATACAATACCCCACTCGGGCATTATAGATAAGCTCACCAGCTTAAATATAAACCTCTATGTCACTAGATGGGTTGCAAACTGGCTCAAGGACAGAACCCACATGGTTAGAATTGCTGGAGCCATGTCAGACTCCAAACCAGTTACAAGTGGCGTCCCACAAGGCTCAGTCCTGGGACCTCTCTTGTTCGGTATATATTTCTTGGTGGTACAGGCCAACATGGAAGGACTGTGGCTGACAAGTTCGCAGATGACTGCAAACTGGGCACCATAATCAACTCTCCAGCCGACACAAGCATCCTCCAAAAGGGCCTCATAGAAACAGACAACTGGTGCCAGAGCCATGGCCTCAAGCTAAACGCCAAAAAGTGTATAGTCATCCCTTTTGGCAAAAACAAAGTGCCCACAAATTACCACATAGGTGGTAATCCATTAAGTACAGAAGAAGTCATTAGGGACCTGGGGACCCAAGTTGATAGCAATCTCTCATTTGACAACCACATGGCCAAAGTGGTTAGAAAAACATTTTATATAGCCCACCTAATCATGAAGGGATTCACATCTAGATCAGGGGAGGTCATCATACCTCTTTACTCATCCCTCATCAGGCCCATAATTGAGTACAATGCCCCTTTGGGATGTACCTTACCAGACACCTGCAGCAACTGGAAAGACCCCAAAAGTACCTCACCAAGAGGATCAAAGGGCTCAAACAGATGCCATATGCTGCCCGGTTAAAGAAACTCCAGCTCTACTCAGTGGCATACCGCCTGCTCAGAGGCGATCTGTGCCTGACGATAAAGCCATGTCCAACCCGGAATTAATGGACATGCTGCACCTCAGAAAATCCAAATCCCATCGAGCTACGCTCGAGAGACTTGAACCTCAGCACTGAAATAAATAGGACATGCTGGAGGGACAAATTCATAACCCAGAGGCTCCCTTCACTCTGGAATAAAATCCCAGTCCAGATTAGGCAGAGTCCCACATTGACTCTCTTCAAGAGGAATCTTGATGAGTGGATGGGAGATCGTAGGTTTACCCCGGGTATCACTTCTGTGTCACTGTTAGACAGAGGCACAGTATACTATCCTCAAAAAAAGGCATAGCAAAATTAATTTAAAATGGGTGGCGAAAGCCAAACACACTCTGGCTAGGCTTATAAATGCCCTAGGGCAGATAGCCTAGTATGAACCTATGAACCTATGAACCTACTACTAACTAACTAACTGTACTAACTACTACTGTATTACTGTACGTCTGCCTACTACTACTAACTAACTGTACTAACTACTACTGTATTACTGTACGTCTGCATGCTGTTCAAGTTATTTTCTATCTATAAATATTGCACTGTATTTACTTCCATTGTATGTCTACTAAAAGGGTCTTAACATCAGACCACCTACACACTGAAAAATTTTAAAGTAAAAGAAATGGCGTAGGGCTTTACTTGGAATCTACTGCCGTTACACCACCATAATATTATATTGTTGCATTGGAAGGTGGAGATGGGAAGAGAGATTCCTGTAAAGAGAAATGTGTTTTGGTTTTAGGACTTTTGTGTAGCAATGCCATTTTTTTCAAGAATGTGTTTTGTCCTGTATTTGTTCACCAAGCAAGGTTCATTATGATGATCATTTTGTGAAGTGTTACAATACTTTACCTGCTGTGGCTAATCTAAAAATGTAGAAAAGACAGGGCATGGCTGCCGTGTCACACCCCTCCTTTGTATGATGGTGGAAGCCCCAACACTCCGGGCAGCAGGTATTATATCTTAATGGGATGGTGCCTCCTATTAGCCACTGGCATGATGTGTGTGTGTTTGTGTGTGTGTGTGTGTGCATGTGTGCGTGTGCGCATGTGTGTGTGTGTGTGTGTGTGTGTGTGTGTGTGTGTGTGTGTGTGCGTGTGCGTGTGTGCGTGTGCGTGTGTGCGTGTGCGTGTGCACGTGTGTGCGTGTGTGCGTGTGGACAGCAAATATCTATATACTGCTGCAAGCTGAACATTGAGACAGGGACCAGCTGTAATGACTAGAGTGCCTGTAATCATTTCATTTACAGTATGGATTAGCTGAAGTCTTCAAATTAATATTAAAATAAGCTTCCTGCTGCTACAGCTGTACAGAGCCTCAGAGAACAACTGAAATAACAGTGCTGATTGTTTCACTTTTATTCCTTATTTCTTTTATTTAAGTTATGAGCTTTATCCCTTCAGTCAGTACCAATTTTATTCAATTTTTCTGATTATACTGTATTGTACATGAAAGGATTTAACTGTGTACCAGGGTTTAATTACTTGCTAATGGGAAAGAACTCAACCAGACTGCATAACTGTGATAACTTAATATAAAAGGCTGTTGTCTCCAGATTCCTTCTGAATGCTGTCAGCTGCTGTAAGGTGAAATGAGAGACAGAACAGATCTGCAGCAGCTGTGTTAGTATAACCCTGTCTGGACTTCAGTTCCTTTTATATAGGCTATATTGACAGACAGCACAAAGGTCTTGCTTAGAAGGAAGCACCTAGCACCTTCAAGGTGCCCTCTAGACCAAGCAGCACCCTGGAGGTTGGAAATAAAGCCATACCAGTAAGAAAGTAACAGGCTACAAAGAAGCTATTAAATCATGTGGTAAGGTTTGTACCAACAGCGAGAAAAGGGGATCTCATCTTCTTCACATATTGGGGTTTAGCTGGCACATCTGAGTTGTTTTTGAATAGTATGCACACATATGCTGTGATATGTACTGTAAACAGTGTTCCAAAAAAAGTGAGGTGCAGTTTTATTTACAGTTAGTTCACTTTGCAGAACATACAAGTAAGCTCACATTTATACAGTTCAGGTGTTACGATTCTCACAGGAAAAGAAGAAGCAATATTCAGAACTCTAATGATGAGGGGACAGATGTCTCTTCAGTAAAGCAAAACAGGGAGAGGCATTCTTCTTTGTCACAATGAACTTTCCCAGAGTTAAAATGCTGTCTCTAGCCTTTCTTTGTAAACAATGAAACATCGCTTCTACCACTAGCAGAATCTGTATGGGATTCTCTTCCCAGAATGCCCCAAGCCTACATCTGCATGCACTCCACAGCTGTAGTTAGGAGTAATGTGCTAAAACATGGCCTCTACCACTAGCGGAATCTGTATGGGTTTCTCCTCCCAGAATGGCCCAAGACTACATCTGCATGCACTCCACAGCTGTAGTTGGGGAGTAATATGCTGAGACACAGCCTGTACCACTAGCAGAATCTGTATGGGACTCTCCTCCCAGAATGGCCCAAGACTACATCCGTATGCACTCCACAATTATAGATAGGGAGTAATATGCTGAGACATGGCCTCTACCACTAGCGGAATCTGTATGGGATTCTCCTCCCAGAATGCCCCAAGACTACATCCACATGCACTCCATGGCTGTAGTTAGGGAGTACTGTGCAGAGTATGATTAGCTTTAGTTAGTTTTCAAAAAACTATTTGTAACTTACTAAACAACTGCATATGTTAAAAAAATCAGTGCTGAAATATTACTTACAGTTTGTAAATGAATGACAGGCAGATATCTATTTATCTGGCATAGCTTCCAGAGCTTTGGACATCTGTCAAACTAACTTGGTTTTCAACTCCTCCTAGGGATATTAGTAGTATATTTAGGGATATTAGTAGTATATTTAGGGATATTGGTAGTATATTTAGGGATATTAGTAGTATATTTAGGGATATTGGTAGTATATTTAGGGATATTGGTAGTATATTTAGGGATATTGGTAGTATATTTAGGGATATTAGTAGTATATTTAGGGATATTAGCAGTATATTTAGGGATATTGAGTAGTATATTTAGGGATATTAGCAGTATATTTAGGGATATTAATAGTATATTTAGGGATATTAGTAGTATATTTAGGGATATTGGTAGTATATTTAGGGATATTAGTAGTATATTTAGGGATATTGGTAGTATATTTAGCAGAAAATGCAGAAGGCTGTACCATCTTTTGCTTCTTTTTGCCACAGAGTGAGATTAATCTGTCCATGGTATTATCCATGAAATTTCCGGTCCACTTCTATAAGTGCCAAAACATTTTTTCATTTGTTTTTATTCTCAGTCTGATGTCATCCCAATAAATATCATGACTAAGCAAGTTTTGCTGCTCCACAGATTCTGTAAAAGGGCTAGTACCTTCAGAATCTTTTCTGCTGAGGTAAGAGTCGTCAGGTGCCATCTTGTGATCAATGTGACCTCTGTAATAAGAAAAAGTAACTTTGATGACTTCTAAGCTGTGGGTTTTCTTAGAGAATATAAACAAAGGAAAAAAAAAAGAATGTTTGCTTTAGGCCAATGGTCCTGTGTCTTTAACACAGTAGGACCGACTATCTCCAGTGGCTCACACTCCCTGGTTCTGCCCCAGCTCCATCCATTTTTGACAACAGGGAGTCCCCAGAAAGGTATAAAGTGGCAGAACTGTGAAAAAATGTTTCTACCTTCCTCCTTTGGGAGAACCCTTGATTATAGCAATGGCACTTCGCAGTAGCAAGAAAAGACCAGAAAAGACTTGCAGATCAGTCATTCAGATCAGACACTAAGAAGGAGAGTAACTCTATTCTCCACGATTTTATGGCAAAAAAAGTCCCTTTCATCTGGTTCTTAAAGGTGTACATATCTCATGTGGAGAGAGATGCTCACCTCAATGCAAGCACATTTTAAATGGTTGAGCCTAAGAAATGATTAGGTACCCACAAGCGATACTTAAATTGTTGCTGTACATATTGAATACCAAGACAATAATGATTCCTTCTGTTTTCTAGGTGGTTAGAGTCATTTGTGATACATCTTCATAGAGCCAGACTAACAACATCTGGCTCCCACAAAGACAGACAGATTTTTTTTAGGGTTCAAAAGAAATGTAAATACCTCTATAAAAACCCAGTTTCTGACCCTGCTGTGATTGCATTTGGTGCCAGGAAAGACTGCAGGCTATTCCCCAGCAATAATACTCTTCTAATGACAGAGCATTTCATATCCTGGGCACAGACTATTATCCAGCCATAATACACTTCTAATGACTGAGGAATTCATATCCTGCACACATGTGGGAAAAGAGGTACATATTCCCCAGTCTGTGAATAAAGACTGTTAATTTTCAAACCCATCTGCCAATAAACTTAAGTAAGGAGAGCATACGATGGAAGAGATCCGAAGTGAAGTGCTAGAGCAAAGACTTCTAGAGAGAGGCATCAAACTCTGTAGGTATGCTACTATATGTGACTGTGACTTTACAGATGCCAGTGCCAAAAAGCTGCCTCTGGCTCAATGATCAGAAGACACACTTCGTGAAGGATCAGACTTTTCTGCATTGAGCCATTGCTCCTTTGGATAAGGAACACCTCTCCCACACAGCCACATGCAAGAATTCTGAAAATGGTAAGCCTGTGTAAACAAGGAAGCACTTGTTCCCTTCTCTGACTCTTAAATGCAGTTGGAGTTTTCTTCTAAGCAGTGGACCTGTTATAGGAACCAGTCTTTGGTAAAGCAATTTAAACAGAAAAAGGCTTTTGAAAATGGCCCGGGGTAAACAACTAAGTGGGGGGGGGGGAGTATACAGGGAGACTGGCCCTTCTCAAACCAAGAAGGTTCCCCCAACTTTTGACTACACTGTTCTGCAGTTTCCTCTTGTTTGTCTACTGCACCCCTGCCCATTATTTCATTGGAGGAAAATGGCTTTAATTTAAGGAGAAATAGTTTGCCTTAACTTTAAATCTGTGGGGGGACATCATTGCATTAGATTGTAGAAACAAGCTCCAAGAATTTCCTTTCATAGCACTGTCTCCACTGCTCACTGACCAGATGGCCTTAGCAGGATCTCTCCAGAGCAAACTTATTTTATCAGCAGGTATAGAAGGGTCCCTGTAGTACAAGTAGGAACAGTATTTTGTTCAAGGTTTTTTCTGGTATCCAAGAAAGAAGAGCTTTGCAGGTGAATGTTAAAGATGCTAACACGGGAGACACCTTTTCTCAATGTGACCTTTCTGTAATTATTTTATTTATTTGTTATTTGTTTACTGGGAAAGTCCATGTGGGATAGAGCCCATTTTCAGCAGAGGCCTGGGGACAAATGCTCCAGACACGTCTTTTGGAGGATGTCTATATACATAACCTATTTACCCAAAACACAAAATGCTCCCACATTCAGTAGAGCATTTTCCTTTCATATTTGTGCTCTTGGACTATTGCCTACTACACAGTGGACACTAAATGTGTATATTCAATCTTTGCTCATAAGTCTGAAAGGCATTAATGTTTACCGTTGCATGAATGACTGGGCGTATAGGCCACATCGAATGAAAAGATTATGCCAGAACTGAAGTATGCCAACCTATGACTGACCAACCTGGAATTTGGTTTCAACACCATCCCCCACTCTGGAATTATAGATAAACTCAATAAACTAGGTATAAATCCCTATGTCACAAGATGGGGTGCCAACTGGCTCACTGACAGAACCCACACTGTGAAAGTAGCAGACTCCACTTCTCACCGGTCTGAAGTCAGATTTGGAGTACCACAGGGTTCAGTCCTGGGTCCCCTCCTGTTTGGTATCTACTTCTCAGAAGTACAGACTAACACAGAAGGTCTTTGGCTAATGAAGTTCACAGATGACTGCAAACTAGGAGCCATAATCGAAACTCCTAACAATGTGGATATCCTACAAAAGGGTTTCACTGAGACAGATGCCTGGTGTCAAAGCCATGGCCTCAAGCTCAGTGCCAGAAAGTGCATTGTTATCCCTTTTGGTAAAAACTCTGCACCCACAAACTATCACATAGGTGGCAGTCTACTTAACACCGAAAGTGTGATAAGAAACCTTGGGACACAGGTGGACAGTAGTCTCTCCTTTGATAATCACATCACCACAGTAGTCAGAAAATCCTTCTACGTGGCACACCTCATCAGAAAAAAGGTTTCTCATCCAGAAAAAAAAGAGGTAATTGTTCCCTTCTACTCATCACTCATTAGAGTCATTATAGAGTACAACACCCCTTTTGGTATGTATCTCACAAGACATCTACAACAACTAGAAAGGCCACAAGAGGATTACTGGCCTCAAACAGATGCCCTACGCAGACCATCTAAAAAAACTCCAGCTTTACTCCATTGCATATCGCCTACTCAGAGGCGATCTCTGCCTTACATACAAAGCTATGTCAAACCCAGAGCTGTTGGACATGCTCCACTTAAAGAAATCCCAATCCCTCTGAGCTACATGCTCTAGGGACTCAAACCTTGTCACCAGAAATAAACAGAACATGCTGGAGGGATAGATTCCTGTCCCAGAGACTTCCCATACTCTGGAACAAACTATCTATCTATATCAAACAAATCTCCTCATTAGCACTCTTCAAGAAAAATCTTGATGATTGGATGGGAGATGAAAAATTTACCCCGGGGATCACTTCTCTGGCTCTGCTCGACAGGGGCACAGGAAATAATTTTCTTGGGTGGCGAAATCCAGGGTAACTTTTTGGCTAGGCTTATATAGGCCCTAGGGCCAATAGCCTAGTACCTACTTATGAACCTATTTGTCTTCAATTACCTGAACACGAGTGTTATCCCATTTCACCAGAGTACTTTTCTGGAGAGGTAGTGCTGGACACTATATTAGGCAGATGACCTCTTATACCAGAAATCTTGTTTCACTCAGTTTTGGTCTTTGGGTTTAATTTCTCCAAGTATTTTGGGTTTCTAATACTATGACAGGAATGAACCCTATTCAGAAAATAGAGGTCATCCATAAGGCTTGAGTCAAGTCTGGTATCCAACCTATGACCCAGGGGGGTAGTAGGACTAACAAGAAACAGAGTACAAAGGATTAGTCCAGATAAAATCACTTTAGGTAGCAGACCAAGGAAACTCTCTTTCTGATGCACTCCCTGCGGGAGGAATAAAGATGCCTTATTGCGATTTCAAATATTTTATTCAGTTAAGTAGGTAGATGGCAAGTGTTCATGTTCTAATGGAACAGTTTATATTAGACAATGTTAGGTTAAGTAGGTCCATCATTCTTTTAAAGAAGTTTGCCCAGAAGTGGGAGGATGGATATTGGACAGAAGTGAAAGGTATCTTTTGGGTTAGTATGCTATATGAAGGAGAACCTGAAAATCATCATATTGTTGTACATGCAGAATCAAGGGAAGACCTAGAGTGTTTCAAGCATAAATTCAGGGAAATGTGTTAGAGGAACTTTCCAAATCTGAGGTGTAGAAGAGTGTGTGTGTGCTATGTCTATAATAAGCATATCAAGGACTAAACATGCAAATATAAATAGCAGGCACGTGCTATACTCAGTGCCATTTTTAGAGTATAGCCAGAGAGTGAGCATATAAGAATGAATGTAGCTAGTCTGTATATAAGTTACCTAAGTTAAAGTTAATAAGCATCAGTCTTGATGTGTTACTACATCATAAAGCTGCTTGAAAAGAACCCACAAAGACTCATCTATTACATCCTGACTAGAAGAGCAACATGGTGTCAGAACTGGGATTCCAGAGACTGATATGCAGAGCCACAAGGTGCAGAGATAACAGTGAAGTCAAACTAAGAGAAATGAGCACAAAAAAAGGCCAGAAAAGAACCGAAGGTAATGAAAACATGAACAAACAGTTTATTTTGTAAAAAAAGATAAAACTAAGGCACAAGCCACATTATTAAACAAGTGAGAGGCACAAAATGTTTATTAATTAAACAAAATGTTTAAGATTAAGATATTTGACAAAACAATTTTCAGAAAAGCAAAATGAGTGTGTTTAAAGCAAAACAGGCATGTTTAGAGTAAAACTAGCACAAGAAAAGTATAATAGGCACGGACAGAGATTAAATGAGCAAAATGAATATAATAAGGGCAAAAAGGGCACATTAACCATAAATAAAGCAAGGTGACTGCATTTGTTTTGGCAAAGTGCTGTGTTTTGGCATAACTACAACTTCATATTGTATCAAGGGCATAACTAGAGTTATTCAAAGTATCTCAAAGTGTGTAAAGGTGCTTACAGTGTGTACTTATTACTGTGCGTGTATTATGAAGAGTTTATATGTGTGCAAGGTGCAACCGTTCTGTGAAGTACATTAATCTACAGCCATTTCGAAAAAAAAGTTTCTTGGGCTGGGTATGTCTATTAACAAAGTACCGCCATTACAGAGTGTTTCTTGCACTGTAAACAATTATCTAGCAAAGTACAGTCATTTTGGGAAGTTTCAGTGTGCCATGTACTATTTATTCACAAAGTGCAGTTACTTCAAAATGTTTCTTACTCTGAGCTTCTTCTACCCAGTTCTTTCACACAGTGCAGTTATTTGAAATGTTACACTGATAAGAGGTGATTTCTTGCAGTAGAGCAATTTCAAGAGTATTACAGTGCCCGAGAGGCTTATTTCACAAAATTCAGTTATTCAGAGGCTTGTTGTCCTATTGGGCAAAGTTACAAATACTGGCATACATTTATTGTGTGTGTGTGTCTGTGTGTGTGTGTGTCTGTGTGTCTGTGTGTGTGTCTGTGTGTGTGTGTGTGTGTGTGTGTGTGTGTGTGTGTGTGTGTGTGTGTGTGTGTGTGTGTGTGTGTGTGCACGTGCGTGTGTGTCTGTGTGTGTGTGTGTGTGTGTTAATATGGCAGATGGATTTCGAAAGTCCTCACCACTTGTATTTAATCAGAATATTGCAGAGAATTAAAGAATATTTGAGCAAGGGGATGATATTTTTATACAAGCAGCTTATTCTGACAAAGATGCATGCACTAGGGCATTACCTTTGCTAAAGCTAGCCGAGTCAGAGGTCATTGAAAGAGAGCATTAATTTCTGTATGCACCAGCAGTATATGAAGGAGAACATGAAAATTATCATATTGTTGTACATGCAGAATCTAGGGAAGAACCCGAGTGCTTGAAGCACAAATTCAGGGAAATGTGTAACCCCAAGATAAGTATTACATTAGGGAGGCATTTGTTTTACACAAGAGATCAGAAACCAGGGGACATTTTTTGCAGCTTATATTACTGACCTGAAAAATAAAGCTAAAATGTGTCAGGTTGGTGACTTAAAGGATGAGTTAATAAAGGACAAGCTTCTGTGTGGTATTAATAGTGCTGCTGTGAGAAAGATTTTGCTTCATGACAGTGATTTAATGTTGAGTAAAGCCATTGAGATTTGTCAAATCCATGAAGTTACAGAAAGACAAACAAGTACGCTTGCAAGTGACAACAGCATGGTTTCAGCAGGCTCCAGAGCAAATGTAGACTGCATGCAACACATGGTAACAGAAGCAACCCCTGCTGATTCACCCAGGAAACCACGTAGTTTTCCAGCAAGTTCTAAGAAAGGAACATGCTCAGTGCAGTACAAGTGTGAGTCAACAAAAGCCAAATCCAGCTTTATTGTTAACTGTCACAATTGTGGTGCCAATCATGAGTTCAAAAGAGAAAAATGCTTAGCATTTGGTCATCAATGCAATAAGTGTAAAAAAATGGAACCATTTTCAAATGTTTTGCAACTCAACTAAGCTTCACACAGTTATAAAGAAGGGTCACTCAAAAAAGCAAGTCGATCATATAGAGAACTGCAGTTCTACTTTCTATGGAGATGGTGTATCAATAATTAGTGGAAAGGTTGATGCAGTGAATTTGGTGATAAAGAACAAAGTGTTTTGTACTGTCCATATCAATGGTAAATCCACCAAGCACAAAGCAGAAACTGGTTGAAAGTGTAGTGTTATATCAGCAGACACATTTGCTAAGATGAGAACTACTGAACATCTCAATGAGCTAGTAATGTAAAACCTCTTACTTATGGAGGTGAAAAAATTCAAACCAAAGGCTCAGTAGTACTTTCATGTTATTTGGCTAGGAACTGCTACAGCTTGTTATTTTATGTAGTTCAAAGACCTATGCAATCAATATTGCATCTCAGAGACAGTTTGAGAATGAATCTGCTTTCTTTTACTAAAGAAGTTCATCATATAAGCGCATATCCTAGTTCCAGTTTTTCTGAAGCCATTTTCTCAGAGTATGCTGATGTTTTCAATGACAAGTTGGGCAAATTTCCAGTTGTGTATTCTATGAAGTTAGACCCAGAGGTCAGTCCAGTAGTCAGACCAACAAGAAAGGTTCCACTATCTATGCAGGATAAAGTCAAAGCTCATTTGGATAAAATGATTGCAGCAATGTGTAATTTGTCCAGTTACAGCACCAACTGAATGGGTATCATCCATGGTAGTGGCCCACAAAAAGGCTCAGTTGAAATCAGAATATGCATTGACCCAAGAGATTTAAACAAAATATTGAAAAGACCACATCATCCAATGTGCACAGTCAAAGAGATCACAGCCCTAATACTGAGTGTCACTGTTTTTTTTCTGTCTTGGATACAAAAGGTTCATTTTGGCAAGTGATGATTGATTGCAAATCCTCATTACTGACCACTTTCAGTACCCTGTTTGGTAGTTAGAGAACAAATAAAAACAACAGGACCACCACAGCTAAAAGCACAAAGGTTTTAATAAAAAGGATAAGTGCTTTCATGTTCACAAACACTTCATCAGATCTAAAAACATCCATTAAAATTCACAATATATTACAGTAGACAATTTAATCATATGCTAATACAACCAATGGGAGGGCTCAAACAATCAAACTAATAATTTGTTTAAATTTATTTCAGTTTACGCTCATTTAGAATGGGTCTAAGTGAAACAGGGTTATTTAACCCTGGATAGTGTTCAGACTGTAATTTCAAAATCCAAAGTAACTCAGACTTTTCAGTAGAATTTATTGTCACCCCCTCTAGAGTTACGTGAAATACATTGCAACACCTTGAATGAAAATGTATGACCACTATGTTCTATAATATGCATATCTAGGGTATTTTTAATATCACATTTCCTTATACCATATACATGTCTCCTAACCCTATCTTTCAGCATTTTATTGGTCTTACCTACGTAAAAACTTTGACACTGATTGCAAGTTGCTAAATATACTACATTCTTTGTTCTGCAGTCAGCATAGCTCCTATACACCAATCTGAAATATGTCTGAAAAATGTTGAGCTTTTGACTGCTCCACCCTCCCAAAATATAGTATTAAACTCTGGGCAGCAGGCACCAGGTACTATAAATGACTCTGCTACCTTATCTAAAACATCCACCATATATATTTATGATTTGTTTGGGGTGAGACCGAAGGTATCCATGGTAACTGATTTGGTTTTTCATCAACTAGCAGTGAAAATGAAAATGAGACAAATGATGAGGTCCACCAGAAGAGGGTGTCAGAAATGGAAACACTCAGTGGAACAGATGCAAGGCACACGGCGAGTACGGAGGTAGTGAATACGAATAACTTGGTCTACAACATATGTAATTACACACTGACACCTGAATAACTCTTACTTTTGAATATGGGATTGAATTTTATTCCAGCTGTTTCCTCTAATGTGAGTGGCCCTTCTGGACCTTAGACTATTTGCTCGTAATGTAGCACTGACGTTAACGTTTAGTAACAACAGCATGTTGACTAATGTGGAAATTAAAAAGCCTAGTGTATTTATGCCTTCTCTTCTTGCACGTTTATACTTTTGTTAAAGCTTGTGAAGATGAGATTAGTTCTTATTTATTGTCCACACATAAGAAATGTTTTTTCAATCTAAATAGAATGGAGCAATCTGCTTTAGCAGACTTGAAGATCAATCACAATCTTTATGCCTGCATATAAAGGGGGTTCAGTCGTGGTTATGAACTCGACTGATTATAATAGATGGATGGGGTTAATGATGAATGATGATGTGACTTATTGCTATATCGACAGAGTTAGATTATGTAAAATTATTAAACAAGTACATGATGTATTAAATGAATTATTAATGAACAGATCTATTGATTGCACAACCTATGATGCTTTATATATTGAACATCCACTTACTCCAGTTATAAAACCATTGCCGAAGATACATAGGGATATGGTTAATCCACTTTTGTGACCCATAGATGCGGGACATAAGTGCGTAACTAAGCCTTGTTCAATGTTAATAGAGAAGAGACTAAGGGTGGTTTTGCCTAGTTTTCCTTATATTTTAAAGGATACCAAGCAATTTCTTAGTGATCTATATGAAGTTTTAGATGAAAGGGGCAATGCCAAAGATCTCTTATTGGTAACCATTGACATAAAAAGTTTGTTTACCTTTATACTGAATGATTTTGGTATGGATGATATTAGGCAAGTTCTCATTGAGAAAGGTCTATTTCAGACATCTGTTATAAATACTACTTATTGCTTATTACTAGACCTTGTTTTGAATAATGTTTTCACCTCTAACAATGGCATCTATTTACAATAATGGCGAGTGGCCATGGGTACTCCATGCGCCAACTCATATGCAAATTTGGTGTTTAGTAAATGGGAAAGTGAGAAGGTCTTTCAAAACAGTGAGTTTATTGACAAATTTATTTTATACTGTCTTTTTGTTGACGATGTTTTTATTTTATGGGGAGGTTCAGTTGCAGATTTGGAGCTGTTTGTAACATACATAAATAGTAGCACTAGCTTCGTAGAGTTTACTATGACCCGTTCGAACCTACAGATAGATTTCTTAGATGTACACCTAGAGATTGATCATATGGGTGTATTAAATACTTCTTTGCACCGAAAACCATGCTAGAAGAATAATCTACTGGTGGGAGATAGTATGCATCCCAGATATATATATATATATATATATATATATATATATATATATATATATGTATTTATATATCCTAATATCGTGAAAGGTCAGTATGCTAGCATGTCCAGGCTATGCACTAGTCAGTTAGGCTTTAGTGAAGCCATGGAGACTATGACCAATTGTTTTATGGAGAAAGGTTATGATAGAGAGATGGTGAAGGGAAATAAAAATATGGTTTGCAATGAGAGACGTACTAATAAGTTTAAACCCTTCTCAATGAAATCAGGGTCACTGGATGGTACAGAATTAAGAGAAAGTAGACAGAATAACAGAGTTAGGCTTGGAATAAAATATACGAATGATGTACACTCTGTATGTGATATAATACTTAGAACTTAGGAATTGGAGATTTTTGTTCTTCAATGAGAAGACCAGGTTATGTGTAGGTGATCATCCTAGTTTCTTATTTAGAAAAGCTCTGAATTTGAAGAGACAATTATGTGGGGAGCCATCTAAGACGGAAGAGAAGAAAGTATTTTATTCCAGGAGAGTAGGTACATTTCCCTGCAGGCACTGTTTTGTATGTGATTCTATTTCGAAACAACAAATTTCTGAACATCCCAGAATAAATTATAAGTTTACACCCAGGAGCTATGCTAACCGCAGAACAGAGAATGTGGTATATTAAGCTACTTGCAATCAGTGTCAAAGTTTTTACATAGGTAAGACCAATAACATGCTGAAAGATAGGGGTAGGGGACATCTATAGGATACAAGGAAATGTGATAGTAAAATGCCCTATCTAAGCATATTATAGACCATAGTGGTCATACATTTTCATTCAAGGGGTTAAATAACTCTGTTTCACTTAGACCTGCTCTAAATGAGCACAAATTAAAATAAATTGAAACAAATTATTAGTTTGATTGTTTGAGCCCTCCCATTGGTTGTATTGGAATGTGATTGAACTGTCTACTGCAATATATTATGAATTTTAATGGATGTTTTTAGATCTGATGAAGTGTTCATTTGTGAACGTGAAAGCACTTATCCTTTTTATTAAAACCTTTGTGCTTTTAGCTGTGGCATTCCTGTTGTTTTTATTTGTTCTCTACATTTGCACCACCAGGACCTTCAAGGGCTATTGGACCTCTTTGTGCTCTGTTTGGCAGTTACAGATTCCTGGAGATGCCATTTGGAATACATTCTGCAAGAAAAGTCTTTCAGCATGCAATGGAGCAAATTTTTTCAGGTTATCCTTGTGCCATAATAGTAGATTATTTATTGGTTGGAGGCAATGGTGAAGCAGAGCTTGACAGAAATCTAAACAGAGTTCTAGACAGAGCTTTTGAAGTGAACTTAAAGATCAATCATCTAAAATGTAACTTCAGACTACCAGATGTTACATATGTAGGTCATTTATTTACTAGCACTGGCTTAAGACCAGACCCATCCAAGCAAACAGCTATTCTTGAGATGTCAGCAACAGATAATATTCAAGCTCTGCAGCATTTTCTTGCCATGGTTAGGCAAGTTCATACCAGACTTCAGTGAGTTGATGGCACCTTTAAGAGAGCTAACACAAAAATAATGTTGCATGGTCTTGGTTGGAACAGCAACATATGGCATTTGAACACCTTAAGCAGTAAATTGCCACCCCACCTACATTAAGATACTATGATGTCAATAAACCAGTCACTCTTTCCTGTGATGCTTCAAAATTTGGTCTTGGCACAGTTATTCTTCAGGAAAGAAAACAAGTAGTCTATGCATCTAGAACACTTACCCAAATTGGAATGCAGCATGCTGAAATTTGGAAAGAACTTTTGACAATATTATTTGCATATTCAAAGTTTCATGATTATAACTATGATTGAGCTATCCAGATTGAAACTGATCACCAACCTCTAGTTACTATTCTAAAGAAGCTTATGCATTCTGCTCCAGCGAGATTGCAAAGAATGATGCTCAGATTGCAAAAGTACAACTTCAAAATGGTCTATACAAAAGGCAGACTTCTTTATCTGGCTGATACCTTATTCAGATTGCCCAGAAATACAACGGAACAGCTTGACACAGAAAATTTTGAGTTTGATGTAATGGCAGTGCGTAATTTTTTTACCATTAAACTTGACGAGGTGACAGATTACACAAAGACTAATCCAATTTTGCAAAAGCTCATCCACTACATTAATGTTGGATTGCTGTCAAAGCAATCTAGTGTACTACCTGAAGTGCAAACTTATTTTCCTTATAGAGATGAGATGTTGATGGAAGATGGCATTATTTTCAAAGGCCCTAAAATTGTTTTTCCTGCTTCCTGACAACATGAATATATCCAGATTTTACATCATGATCACCCAGGTTCTGAATCTACCAAAAGAAGGGTGCGAGAACTACTATTTTGGTCTTCACTAGTGAAAGACATTGATAAAATACTTTTGTCTTGTTCGGTATGCAATAGTGCTAAACCGCATTTGCATAGAGAACCACTTCAACTAAGTCAAGTTCCTGAACTACCTTGGTCAACTGTAGCCTCTGATATATTTGAGTGGAACAATCAGCATTACTTAGTGTTGGTAGACTCTTATTCAAACTGATTTGAGATTGATTTACTACCTAATCTAACATCCACTACTGTTATTACCAAGTTGAAATGTCATTTCTCAGTCTATTGTAGTCCACGCAGTTGTTTCTGACAATGGTACTAAGTTTGCTAGTCAGTTATTTCAGAGATTTGCAAAAGAATGGAACTTTGTACACGTTACTAGTAATCCGGAATATCCACAATCGAATGGACTTGATGAACGTGCAGTACAGAGTGCAAAGCAGTTACTTGAAACATCAAAGTGGGACAATACCAATGCCTTTTTAATTTACTTAATCTCAGAAACATACCCTGTGACAATATACTGGGTTCAGCTGTTCAGAGACTTCTATCCAGGCAAACCAGTAAAACACTGCCTGTTTGTTCCAGTTTACTGAGGCCTAAAGCTCAAAACAACAGAACCATCAGAGCCCAATCATTCATGAAGCATTCTTTCCAGATGTTCAGTTATGATAAATCGAGCAGATTTCTTCGTACATTGAAAGAAGGAGAGACAGTGAGGATACAAACACCAAAAGGATTCAACCAAATTGGTCAAGTTACAGGTATATGTACCGAGCCGAGATCCTACTTCGGAGAATCTGAGGGTTTGGAGTACAGGAGAAATCATTTCTCAGTCCATGGCAGTCTACACAGTGAACATATTCCTGTACCAGAATCATTATCACAGCATTGTTCTTGTGATACAGACTCTTGATCTCAGAGCAATCCAGACAATGTTCCTGTTCCAGAATGTGTCTTACCTTCTACTTCTATTCCTGATGATGTTCCTGATATTCCTAAGGTTGAACATTCAGCAGAGACAGTTTCAGTTGCTAAGTCTAATTCTCAGTTTTATGTCACAATATGGTTGTACTTCCAGACCTAGTGTTAAATGCACAGTGACCTGGACATAAGTGTATATATGTACCTAGTTCTGTATAATTGCATGACAAAGAGCTATTTGTATTGTTTGCATAGCCAACTGATATTCTCAGCATTGCACAATCTATTTCTCACAGAGGGAGGATGTAGAATGGAGCGCGTGCGCTGTGTCTTTAAGAAGCATATCGAGGACTGAACATGCATATATAAATAGCAGGCACGTGCTATACTCAGTGCCATTTTGAGAATGCAGCCAGAGAGTGAGCATGTAAGAATGAATGTAGCTAGTTTTTATGTAAGTTACTTAAATTAAATTTAAGAAGCTTTAATCGTGATGTGTTTGTACGTAATGAAGCTGCTTGAACAGAACTCACAATGACTAGACCAGCGATACGTGGCATTATGTTTTGTGTGAGAAATAGATTATATATGTGTGGGAGAGGAAGACATAGATGCTCTCCATTAATATATGAACCAGGGGTTTATTACGTCAGATCCAATAGGGGTGTCACTGAAAATATTTTTAAGTAGAACAGAGACTTCATGGGGTGTATACATTTGAAGTGGAGCAGGGGGATGAATGGTGCTGGGATGGGCAATGCATGATCTGTGGGAATTGAGGTGTTTATTGATGGGAGACTGATAAATTCTTTAATGAAATCTTCTGGAGAACGTTTTGTTGCACCATATTGAATGGTGCTTGTTGATAGCATATCATGAGGAGGTTCTCTCCTGTAAGAAGGTTAACCTCTTAAACTGTTTGTGGGAATGTAGGATAGTAATTTGCTTCTTTGTTTGCAGATTTCATTTGTGCCCTTTCATGGACTTCTTGGCCAAGTAATGCAAGCTAAAAAAGATGCGCAGTTGTCAGATCTGGGGGTACGTTTCCATTTCTGCCATGCTTCTTCCCTTAGAGTTAAACGTTGCCTGAGTTCACTGTATAGCCATTTAGTTTCACTTGGTGTATATATGTATATATATATATATATATATATATATATATATATATATATATATATATATGTATAGATGTTTTCTATATCTATATTTCTATATATATATATATATATATATATATATATATATATGTTTTCTATATCTATATTTCTATATATCCAATATATATATATATATATGTATAGATGTTTTCTATATCTATATTTCTATATATCCAATATATATATATATACATATACACAACATATATATTAATATATATATATATATATATATATATATATATATATATATATATATATGTATATATATATATATATATATATATATATATATATATATATATGGGTCTACTTTGGTTAAGTGAAATTACTCTTACTCAAAATTCAAAAATGCGAGATGACTTCAGTAAACACTTAACCTACTGAACTAATGAATCACTGATATATTGTACAGGAAAAATAACCACTTGGACACCAGGACACAATAAAAAAACAATGCAAATTAAACCCATGCAAGTAGGGGGCTTTTCACCTCCACACCCCAAACTAAATATACCAACTCTGAGATTGCACTACACTGAGGAACAGGGCTAAGTTCACCTTGGTGGCCAAGTGGTTATTTTCACTGTAAAAAATATCTGTAATTCATTAGTTCAGTAGATTGTGTTTGCTGAAGTTATCTTGCGCATTTGAATTTTGGGTAAGTGTAAATTTTGCTTAACCAAGGTAGGCCCCATGTGTGTGTGCATATATATATATATATATATATATATATATATATGGGTCTACTTCTGTTTGTTGAAAACACACTTTCTCGACAAACAGAAGTTTGAACCCACTTAATTGAAAGTGCCTTACATCGGCAGTGCACTTTTGCAAAAGCCGATTTACTGAAGCACATTACAGTGGGGATAAGTGTAACCTTTTCCCCACTGTAGCACAATCTCGAAGGTAGTATATTTAAGTAGGGGTGCATGGAGGGCACAGCCCCACACATTGGGGGTGCAGGGTGGCTTGCCCCCCTGCAAAATAGTGTTTAAAGTAGTTTGCTTTGTTTTTTTTTGTCCTGATTCAGTGAATCAGCTTTTGTGATAGTGCACTTTTGATGTAGTGCACTTTTGCTAAGTGGGTTTCTACTTTTCTTATTCGAGATTTTGAAATTTCGATCAAGAAAAGTAGACCCATATATGTATGTATATACATACATATATATATATATATATATATATATATATATATATATATATATATATATATATAGTTCTACTTCAAACTCAAAACTCATAACATCTTCAAATCATCTAAAACTCATAACATCGAATTTCACAACATTGAAAATGGCAATTCAAATATAAATAACACTCCTTCACCTATAACAACACTAAATAAAAAACACACTTTTTACTATGTTTCTGCAGGGTGGCAAGCCCCTCTGCACCCCCCAAGTGGGGGTCTCTGCCCCCATCCCCCCGTAAATTAAATGTACCTACTCTGAGATCGCACTGCAGTGGGAAAAGTTAATTTGCTAACCCCACTGTATCACAATCACCATAAAGAATGTACACATAATGTCTAAATCACTTATATTTATGGCCTAAAAACACATACAGAGTGGCATCATAAACACTATATACGGATTAATAAAATAAACTATAACATTTACATGTTTGATGATACACTACTCAATTTTATACATTTTCAATGTGAAATTTGATCTTATGAGTTGTAGATGTTTTGAATTTTCATTTATATGGTCTCGCTGTTTTGAAATTAGATGTTATGAGTTTTTGACGTTTTGAAGTGAAACCATACATATATAGATATATACCAATATATATATATATATATATATATATATATATATATATATATATATATATATATATATATATATATATATGTGTGTGTGTGTGTGTGTGTGTGTATATATATATATATATATATATATATATATATATATATATATATGTGTGTGTGTGTGTGTGTGTGTGTGTGTGTATGTATTAATGTTAGTGCTAGTCTGGTTCCTGAAGGCTTTTGATATTAGTGGCAGTTTTATATGTTGGTTGACACCTGTAAAGGTGATTGGGCAGTGGTCACTTAGTGATAGTGGCAGAATGTTTATGTTGGAGATGGAGTTTCATACGTTTGTAATAATCAGGTAAAGTATGGAGTGTTTGGAGGACCTGAGGTTTGGTCTTGTTGGTTCTTTTATGAGTAGACAGAGACCTAGTTTGGCAGGGAATTAACCCATGTCAGATGAAAGTGGTCCATGATTCTTAAGATTGAAGTCATCTAGAATGATTTGTGTTATTTTTGTGACAGTTAAGGATGTTAGTGATTTAGGGAAGAAGGGGGGTTCTAGGTTGTAGTGATTATTGATGGTTTCCCTTAGCGAGTTGAAAATTTTAGGACAGCCCATTTAGGACCAGAATCTGAGGAGGGGTATCCTTGGGCAATGACTTTTTTTTTAGTTTTGGTTATTTTTGTGCCTAATTAGAGAGTCTCCACCAGATTATTTCCTGATCTGGCATCACTGGAGGTTAGAAAGTGTTGGAAGTTGGGAGAGTCTTGTTTGATCCATGTTTCTGTGACTGCTTGAATTGCTGGGGGAAATAAAAGCACTTAAAGCTTGTTTTAATGTTTTTTTTTATTTTGATCCAAAACAGTAATCATTTAAACATTTAATGATAATACAAGCATAATAAACTGTATACAAACTATTTACAGAGCCCATAACAAATTTTTACATATATAAAACCATTAATATTTTTTTCTAGTAAATTATGTAATTTCTGCCAAGCAATTAATTGATGGATCACATCCTTTGTTCTCATTTTTATATTTCATTGTTACAAACTTACTTAGCTAAGCAAATAAATTAATTAGTAAAAGAGATAGTAGTCTTTGTTTTCTAGTTTTATGTAATGATTTTCTTTGCTATGGCTAAAATACACCAAAGAAGAGGTATTTTTGTGGTACTGGGATAACTTCTGGTATAGGTGCATTGAATAATATGAGGAATCTGTGATGATACAATTATCCGACCGCAGTGCTTTGCAAAAATTACTGAAGTCTGGCTAGAAGGAAAGGACTATTTTGCACTCATTAATCATTTTCAGTCAGCATTAATGGCTGTCTCACATCTCCAGTATTTTGTGTTTTCTATTTTATAAATAGTTACCACCTTAATAGATGTAAGAAAAACATCTGTGTAGAAATTTACGTGAATCTTTTCCAGTATAGAGAAGTTGATTATGCTGCTGATTTCAAAACGAGTTTGTTTATTATTATCTGATAACCCTTCTTTATTTATTTTGGTTGAATATAACCAAAAAGACCTATCATAGGAAATAAGTTCATTTGTAATAATTTTATAGATGACCGAAAATAAATAAGTTTTTTAGTTGAGTTACTTTTAGTGTTGGAAAGGAGGTCTAGGATTTTAGTGCTGTTACTATTTTGTGTGTCAGATGTTATTTTGAGTTTATCTTGAATAAAGTCTTTACATGTATGTAAGTTGAGCCAACTATTATTTTCTATACTGTATTTTGCAATCAATAATCTGCAGAATGCCTTTTATTTCCTATCAGAAATTGATGCCAGTAAATGAGTCCATTTGTTGTGTTAAATGAAATTAAACATCCACTCATATAGGCTATTGAGAATAATAATATTATTAGATTTTTATTTATATAGTTAGAGTGAGTAAACCTTTTAAATAGTAAAATAATTTGATTTATAAATGGAAAGAATGTATACTTGTGGTTTATTTGTGTTTATTATTTAAAATACAGTTTTTGTACAACCTATATGAATATATTTCTATCAATTTTTTTGAATGGCTCATTTATAGATTTATTATTTTTATTAACAAGGTTTCATGAATTGATTTCCAGCATAAAATGTAAGATGGATCTAACCACATGTACACTATTTTAATTATCACAAATTTAATATATATAAATCAATATTAGGAAAAGCTATACCTTCCTCTTCCCAATTTAAATGATGCCAATGTAGGCAGATTCTAGCTTTTTTTGGAAGCCATAAGAACTGTAATGAAATAGAGCTGATAAAATAATTAAATTATTGATTATATGTCATTTCTTTTATTAACATATTTAATAATCAAATTATTAAATAAATATACAATCTAGAATCATGTTGCCACAAGATTGCTATTTTTTTCACTAATCTCCCACACATATCCCACCACTGCTCACCTTCTCTCTCAATCAACTATCCATAGCCCATAAAATAATCTACCATCCCAACAACTGTCCTGCTATCTCCTCTTTAGTTCAACCTAATACTAATAGCAGATCCCTGAGATCTTCCAATAAACTCCTACTAAAGTTATCTTAACTCCCACAACCAACATGGCGACTCCCTCTATTCACACAAAATAGCCAAACTCTGGAACACCCTTCCAGACATAATAACAAAAAATCCAGTACATGACCTGTTCAAACAACTTCTAAAGGAACACCTTATAAGACACTGGCTGTGCTCCTGCCACTCTCCAAGCTAATCTATTTTTTTTAAAGTTGTTAATTCAACATACACACACGTGTATGTATGTTGAATTAAAAAAACAGCTTTTTCATGCTCCAAGATTGTTTTCTTTTGGTTTCTGTTTAAAAGTTGTTTCTGTTATAATCTATTTTTATCCCTACTCTTATTTACCTTTCTCACCTTACCGTCTAACCTTACCCACATGCTGTCTACTGTTTTGCTCATTCTATACTGTAACTGAATAGTTCTACAGATTGCATTATAGCTGCTGTCTCTTGGCTGTTATTGCACCAGTAATTGTACAGTTCTACTGATTGTATTATATTTACTGCTACTTGATTGTGTTGTACTTCTGATTGGGTTCTATAGCAAGTGCAAATAATACAGGGGATAACGGACATCCTGTTTTGTTCCTTTTAAAATACTATAGGGACTAGAAATGAAAGAGCCCATCTTTACATACAGAATTGGGTTAACATAAATATTTTTGATTAATTCTATGAATTCAGAGTAGAAAAAATATATTCCTTTAGTATTATAAACAAAAAAGACCAATTTATAGAATCAAAAGCTTTTTCTGTATCTAAATCTTGTAATCTACATTTAGGAGAGATAAAGGATGATAAGAGGAGCATGAGGTAGGATCATTGTTTGATTTTAATATTGGGGTGATAAGGGAATATTTCCAAGAATGGGGTAAGTTAGAAATGTTCTTGACTTTATTTATTTATTTGTCATTTGTTAACTGGGTTAGCCCAGCTGAGCCATGGGGCCCATTTTCAGTGGAGACCCGAGGAGAAAACCTCCAATCAAAATGAAAAAAATACATATATTCAGAACTTCTTCAAAAGTGTTTAAGATTTTTAGAATGTTATCAGGCACTAGTTTATATAGTTCTGGAAGTATTCCATCTAGACCTAGTGCTTTATTTGGTTTTATATTTTTGATCTGTTCTAAAGGAAAAGGGTTTATCTATTTTATATCTATGTTCTTTTGATAATTTTTGTTGTATATTTTCTTTTACAAATCTATCTAGAATGTTACTACTACTTAAATTTGATTTTGACTTGTTGATTTCATCATAGTACTTAATAAAGCATTTTAATATATCATTCAGATCTGTAACTTACACCACTTCATCCCTTTCTTCATATACAGTTTCTTGAATGTGATTGATTTTGTTCATATTCTTTGATCTGATTCCCTCTTATGTTTTACACTTAGAGGAAATCTCTGCTTGACTTACAAAGCCATGTCTGACTCAGCTCTATTTGAAATGCTCCATCTAAAGAAATCCCAATCCCTCCGCACCACATGCTCCAGTGACCTCAATTTCATTACCACAATCAACAGAACATGCTGAAGGGACACGTTTATAATCCAGAGACTGTCCATGCTATGGAATAGACTTCCCATACATGTCAAACAGAGCGCCTCACAGGAAATCTTGATGAGTGGATGGGAAATAGAAAATTCACCCCAGGGATCACTCCAGTGGTTCTACTCGGCAGAGGCACTGGAAACTAAGGTCGGGTGGCACAATGCCAGGGTAATCCTATGGGCTAGGCTTGTAAAGGCTCCAGGGCTATTAGCCTAGTACACACCTATGAATCTATGAACCAAGAACTATTAAACAGTTTGAAATACATCAGTATATTAATTTGTTAAGAAACTTTTAGTTTAAATTGCATTGCCTACACTATTCTGTCAAGTACAAATTATATTTCCATTTGAGCAACCTTTAAAACACACTTTTGCTATGCAGTTCCTGCTTCTGGGAGTTCAAAGGTTACAGCAAACTTCCTTTTTGATGTGACTGTGAAGATGGAGTGTTACTTAAACATTCAGAAGCTCCAGCTCTGTTTAAAAACATCTCAGAAGCACTGTAAATAAAGTCACCAAGAGAATAACACTAAAAATAAAAGCTTTTAACACAAACGACTAGCAGATGCATTATACAAGCCACAAATTAACTGAAAAGCCATTTTTTCATATTCTTTCTATAGGAAAAAGTTTAAAAATGGCTAATAAGTATTAAAAGCATTAAACAAGTGAATTTTGTATACAAAACAACAAATCTACATTTAAGAACCTTACTAATGTCCAAGTTAAGAATATATGTTTAAAGGCACCAATGAGAATTTTAAATAGTGTATGTAACCTAAGTATACAGCAGCATGTATCTGCTTTTTTAAAAGTAATCCCGTGCCTATATTTAAACTGATAGAAACTTATGCTACCATGTTGTTAAAGTTCTATTATTATATGAAGTTGTGAGGGTGTTAAAATCAAAGCAGTATAACTATGACCATATTAATATTTGTTTATAGTAATTAAAGTAACAGTGTTTGTCAGTCTTAAGCTGTCCCTAGTGATGTTTAAACATTACTGTAGTACAAGAGCGAATGCATATTCAATTCATTGCTCTAAAATAAGAGTTACCTTTAGATGATTTTATTTGGGAAGTGAAACAACACAACTTAAAACAATTAACTGAGGTTGTAGTTACATGATTTGTATATCTCTTGGCTTTTTTTCCTAACAGACCAGTCACTCTTCGTTGCTTGTCTCTTAAAGATGTAATTACTTCCATATATACCTCTTCCCCAAAATAAGAACAATTTTTAAATATTGCTCTTAAGAACTTAGAAAGTTGATAGAATAACAGGTTTTGCATGAGCACAAATTTTCTGAAGGATATGAAGTAAGAAACTCAAATGTCTGTCATTATTTTCTAACTTCTGTCTTTAATGATTTACCACTGTTTTACCAGAAAAACACAATTTTATGAAAAATGGACCAAAAATATGTGGACAAAATCTGGACATTCTGTGAAAATCTGTACAGTTGAGAGGTGTGTCTTCAGCAGAACCAAAATATTATTCTAGACAAAGGAAACAGCATCTTGTAAGCTGTCCCAAGTAAGTTAATAAGTTAGTTAGTTAGTTAGTAAGTTAGTTCCCTCAGGCAAAAAGAGTTTAAGTTTGGCTGGGAAAATTACATGGGTCTTGAGTTTAGGTGTTTTCAAGATTTTAGCAGAGGTAGCAGGATTTCCTTTTTGAGACCACAGGATAGAAATAATCATTGTCACATCTGACCAGTGCGTACCCAATTTCCAAAGGAGATGCTGAGTAGGCTGCTTTCAGAATAAGGTCTTTGGAGTCGAAAATAATTGAAGTGTGCCTAATGTAGGATGTACATTTTTTTATTTATAGGAACAGTTACCAGAGATCTATGAGCTCTTTCTATTCCATAGGACAGAGTTTCCAGAAGATTTAGTAATTTTGGGACACAGTATATTAAGGTGTTTACCATATTGTCATGTTCCATTTGTTCAGGAGCCCCTTATATTCTGACATTATTCCTTCGTGCTCTGTTCTCCAAGGCATCTGTTTTCTCAATGAGTTTGTTGTTGTGTTGTAAAATGAAGTTAATGCTGTGCTCTCCTTCACGTAATCTGCTATCGCTGTCTGTAACTGAGTCTTCCAGCACTACTATTTGTGTTTTGTTGCTTCATAACATCATTGATTAATTCCATTTGTTTACTACAGTCTTATTTTATGTATTTTTGAATCTAATTTGTCAAGTTTTAAGGATATCTCCTGGATATTTGAAAGAATTGACTACAACTGTTTCTTCACTGAGTTTTCTTTTAAGGCAGCCTTAGAGTGATTCATCTTCTTTCTTTAAAATTTCATTTTGATATTTTGACAGTAAAATATAGAAATATTATAGATGTTTTCACCAAAATAATCCACAGATCCTCCAGTTTAATAATTCAGTACTTTTAAAAGGCTTTTGATGATAACACCAAAATATTCCTGTCAGAAAAGACTGAAGCAGAGGAATGAAACTGTGCTGCTCTCAGGTGCCATCTTGGCCACACTCCAACGCAATGTGTATTGACAAGGGCACAGGCCAGTGTAGCAAGAACGTAAGTGTGATCTTGAGTTTGTGTTGGGTTCAATATTACTCTTTAGGAGTATAGAAATTAAGGAAGATAGTCTGAAGGAGGACTTTGGTGTTTTAGGCAGAGAGAAAAATGTTTCTGAGTCTTAGTAATTATCCTGACAACGGTCAGCCGGAGAGTGAGTTTGTTCTGATTACTGGGAGGTTGTGATGCTGTTGGTTTATTGTTGTAGAAGTTATAGTAGTTGCATAGTACATGGTCATATGATAATTGGTTAGGTAAGTGTTTTATGAAGATATTTGGCTCTGGTTGTATGGAACGAGGGTTGGGAGGGTGGCCTAATGGTTAAGGTGTTTGCCTTACAAACACAAGGTTCAGGGTTTGATTCTCACAAGGGATAATTGGCTAAGCTTAAAATGGCTCGCAAGGGCAGTTAGCTTAGTACTAATCTATGAACCTACGAACCTATGAACGAGGGAGGTGAGGGAAGAGTAGGTAGAACAGGAAGATATGAAAGAGGAACACTTTACTGACTGGAGGAATTTTGTGTTCGTATAGGAAGTTGCAATTTGGAGTTAAGATATTGTAGTTCTGACTATGAGAGCAGTGAGACAAGATGTTTTTGTGGTTTTATGTCGGTGTCTTTTTAAGAGGTGTGTCTTGAGGGTGTAACAGTGAGTGGAGATCAGATCAAATATATTGGGTGGTCCAGGGGTGGCTGTGGGACAAAGCAGGTGATAATGCCCACTTTCTTGGCAGTTATTCAGTCAAGGCCAGTGCCATGCAGTGAGCTGAAAAGGGGTAGGTATAAATGCACGAGTTGTTCAGAAATATGAGCTTAGAGAAAAAGGACACTGCTATATAAATATAAATATAAATATAAATATAAATATAAATATAAATATAATATAAATATAAATATAAATATAATATAAATATAAATATAAATATAAATAGAAATAGAAATATAAATAGAAATAGAAATATAAATATAAGATAAATATAAATATAAATATAAATATAAATATAAATAGAAATATAAATATAAATATAAATATAAATATAAATATAAATATAAATATAAATATAAATATAAATATAAATATAAATATAAATATAAATATAAATATAAATATAAATATAAATATAAATATAAATATAAATATAAATATAAATATAAATATAATATAAATATAAATATAAATATAAATATAAATATAAATATAAATATAAATATAAATATAAATATAAATATAAATATAAATATAAATATAAATATAAATATAAATATAAATATAAATATAAATATAAATATAAATATAAATATAAATATAAATATAAATATAAATTTAAATATACATATAAATATAAATATAAATATAAATATTCTGGAGAAAAAATAAATGTAAAGGGGGATATGTTGTTCCAGCACTTAAAGAGAATCTCCCTATGGACATGGAAGTGTTCTGAAAGGAAGATTCCATTAAAGGACAGCCACAGAGATTCCTCCTGCCTTCACATAGTCATAAAACAGAAACTTCTTTCCGAGGTGCAGCATGTCTGGCAAGGCCACGAAGAACAATCACAGGATAAGCAGGAAATGCACCTTAAGTGTTTTTAGCAAGGACACTAAGAACAATTACAGGATAAGCAGGAAACGTACCTTAAGTGTTTTTAGCAAGGCCACGAAGAACAATCACAGGATAAGCAGGAAATGCACCTTAAGTGTTTTTAGCAAGGACACTAAGAACAATCACAGGATAAGCAGGAAATGCACCTTAAGTGTTTTTAGCAAGGACACTAAGAACAATCACAGGATAAGCAGGAAATGCACCTTAAGTGTTTTTAGCAAGGACACGAAGAACAATCACAGGATAAGCAGGAAATGCACCTTAAGTGTTTTTAGCAAGGACACTAAGAACAATCACAGGATAAGCAGGAAACGTACCTTAAGTGTTTTTAGCAAGGACACGAAGAACAATCACAGGATAAGCAGGAAATGTACCTTAAGTGTTTTTAGCAAGGACACGAAGAACAATCACAGGATAAGCAGGAAACGTACCTTAAGTGTTTTTAGCAAGGACACTAAGAACAATTACAGGATAAGCAGGAAACGTACCTTAAGTGTTTTTAGCAAGGACACGAAGAACAATCACAGGATAAGCAGGAAATGCACCTTAAGTGTTTTTAGCAAGGACACTAAGAACAATCACAGGATAAGCAGGAAACGTACCTTAAGTGTTTTTAGCAAGGACACTAAGAACAATCACAGGATAAGCAGGAAATGCACCTTAAGTGTTTTTAGCAAGGACACTAAGAACAATCACAGGATAAGCAGGAAATGCACCTTAAGTGTTTTTAGCAAGGACACTAGGAACAATCACAGGATAAGCAGGAAACGTACCTTAAGTGTTTTTAGCAAGGACACTAAGAACAATCACAGGATAAGCAGGAAACGTACCTTAAGTGTTTTTAGCAAGGACACTAAGAACAATCACAGGATAAGCAGGAAACGTACCTTAAGTGTTTTTAGCAAGGACACTAAGAACAATCACAGGATAAGCAGGAAACGTACCTTAAGTGTTTTTAGCAAGGACACTAAGAACAATCACAGGATAAGCAGGAAACGTACCTTAAGTGTTTTTAGCAAGGACACTAAGAACAATCACAGGATAAGCAGGAAATGCACCTTAAGTGTTTTTAGCAAGGACACGAAGAACAATCACAGGATAAGCAGGAAATGCACCTTAAGTGTTTTTAGCAAGGACACTAAGAACAATCACAGGATAAGCAGGAAATGCACCTTAAGTGTTTTTAGCAAGGACACTAAGAACAATCACAGGATAAGCAGGAAATGCACCTTAAGTTGTTTTAGCAAGGACACTAAGAACAATCACAGGATAAGCAGGAAATGCACCTTAAGTGTTTTTAGCAAGGACACTAAGAACAATCACAGGATAAGCAGGAAATGCACCTTAAGTGTTTTAGCAAGGACACTAAGAACAATCACAGGATAAGCAGGAAATGCACCTTAAGTGTTTTTAGCAAGGACACGAAGAACAATCACAGGATAAGCAGGAAATGCACCTTAAGTGTTTTTAGCAAGGACACTAGGAACAATCACAGGATAAGCAGGAAACGTACCTTAAGTGTTTTAGCAAGGACACTAAGAACAATCACAGGATAAGCAGGAAATGCACCTTAAGTGTTTTAGCAAGGACAAGAACAATCACAGGATAAGCAGGAAATGCACCTTAAGTGTTTTAGCAAGGACACTAAGAACAATCACAGGATAAGCAGGAAATGCACCTTAAGTGTTTTTAGCAAGGACACTAAGAACAATCACAGGATAAGCAGGAAATGCACCTTAAGTGTTTTTAGCAAGGACACTAAGAACAATCACAGGATAAGCAGGAAATGCACCTTAAGTGTTTTTAGCAAGGACACTAAGAACAATCACAGGATAAGCAGGAAATGCACCTTAAGTGTTTTTAGCAAGGACACGAAGAACAATCACAGGATAAGCAGGAAATGTACCTTAAGTGTTTTAGCAAGGACACTAAGAACAATCACAGGATAAGCAGGACATGCACCTTAAGTGTTTTAGCAAGGACACTAAGAACAATCACAGGATAAGCAGGAAATGCACCTTAAGTGTTTTTAGCAATCACAGGATAAGCAGGAAATCACAGGATAAGCAGGAAATGTAAGTGTTTTAGCAAGGACACGAAGAACAATCACAGGATAAGCAGGAAATGCACCTTAAGTGTTTTTAGCAAGGACACGAAGAACAATCACAGGATAAGCAGGAAATGTACCTTAAGTGTTTTTAGCAAGGACACGAAGAACAATCACAGGATAAGCAGGAAATGTACCTTAAGTGTTTTTAGCAAGGACACTAAGAACAATCACAGGATAAGCAGGAAATGCACCTTAAGTGTTTTTAGCAAGGACACTAAGAACAATCACAGGATAAGCAGGAAATGCACCTTAAGTGTTTTTAGCAAGGACACTAAGAACAATCACAGGATAAGCAGGAAATGTAAGTGTTTTTAGCAAGGACACGAAGAACAATCACAGGATAAGCAGGAAATGCACCTTAAGTGTTTTTAGCAAGGACACGAAGAACAATCACAGGATAAGCAGGAAATGCACCTTAAGTGTTTTTAGCAAGGACACGAAGAACAATCACAGGATAAGCAGGAAATGCACCTTAAGTGTTTTAGCAAGGACACGAAGAACAATCACAGGATAAGCAGGAAATGCACCTTAAGTGTTTTTAGCAAGGACACTAAGAACAATCACAGGATAAGCAGGAAATGCACCTTAAGTGTTTTTAGCAAGGACACTAAGAACAATCACAGGATAAGCAGGAAATGTAAGTGTTTTTCTTTTGGGTAGAATCCACCGCAAAGCTGAAGTTTGTTTAAAATGTGATGACAGATCCAGGTAGTTTAGCAAAATACCTTAAATACTTTTCGTTTGCTTGCTTTGCTAATGTGCCTGTGGGAATAGTTTGGGTAGAATTCACCTCTCCTTAACCACTCCTGGATCAGATCTTACTCAATATGAGGTTGTTCTATGAGATCTCTATACCTGCGACAATATGTATGGCTTTTACACTTTCTTTCCTTGTCATCTGATCCTTTTTCTTATAGTCTTTCTTTTGTTTATAGCACATTCAGTTATTTATTGACTTTTGTCTAATTCTTTTTTGATTTCCATTCCCACTTGATACAGAAGTGCTTCTACTAAACTTAGCAAAGATGTCATCTTAGACTTCTCATGTTTTAAAATGTTCACTATTGTTGGATTTAGTGAGGTCAGCAGATATGTATGATGTTCCATTATTGTAGATCTATATATGTAATAAATTTCAAGAAGACCCATACCTCGTTTAAAATGAGAAGTATATAAACTAGCTATACACTGATTTTTTATATATCATTTGATAAGTATGAATCATTTTTATTGTTTTCTTCCAACTGATCCAATAGCTTTTGAGGCCAGTTTGAATTGGAATAACAAATTGATTTATAGCTGGGACTTTGTTCGTAGCTGTCAGGGCTGTTTTCAATAGGCTCCTCATAGGTAGGTACTAGGCTATCGGCCCAAGGGCCTACGTAAGTCTAGCCAACAAGGTTCCCTGGTTTATGCCACCCAAGAAAGTTATTTTCCTGTGCCACTGTCAAGCAGAGACACAGAAGTGATCCCCGGGGTGTATGTCCTATTTCTCATCCACTCATCAAGATTTTTCTTGGAGTGCTAATGAAGAACTTTGCTTGACATAGATGGGTAGCCTGTTCCAGAGTACGGGAAGTCTCTGGGACAGGAATCTATCCCTCTAGCATGTCCTGTTTATTGCGGTGACAAGGTTTAGGTCCCTAGAGCATGTAGTTTGGAGAGATTGGGATTTCTTTAGGTGTAGCATGTCCAACAGCTCTGGGTTTGACATAGCTTTATATGAGAGGCAGAGATCACCTCGGAGTAGGTGATATGCTACGGAGTAAAGCTGGAGATTTTTGAGGTGGTCAGTATAGGGCATTTGTTTGAGGCCAGTAATCCTCTTTCTGAGGTACATCTGTGGCCTTTCCAGCTGCTGCAGATGTCTTCTGAGGTGCATTCCAAAAGGGGCGTTGTACTCTATAATAGGTCTAATGAGTGTCGAGTAGAGGGTAACAATTACCTCTTTTTTTCCTGGATGAGAAACCTTTTATGATGACGTGTGCCATGTAGAAGGGCTTCCTGACTACTATGGTGATGTGACTATCAAAGGAGAGACTACTGTCCACCTGGGTCCCAAGGTCTCTTATCATGCATTCGGTGTTAAGTAGATTGCTGCCTATGTGGTAGTTCATGGGTACAGAGTTTCTGCCAAAGGGGATGACACTGCACTTTTTGGCATTCAGCTTGAGGCCATGGCTCTGACACCAGGCATCAGTCTCAGCGAGGCCCTTCTGTAGGATGTCCATATCATTTGGGGACTTGACTATGGCTACTAGTTAATAATAGTATTAGTCTTTTGAAGTACTCTGTACTGAGTTTTATTTCCATCTGTTCATGTTTTATTGCTGATCCTTCATCAATTCCCAAATATTTACACACTCCTTCCTGTTCAAGATAATTTACATCACATTCCTGTCTCAGACTGATATTTTCTTGGTGCTGCAGCTTCCCTGCGTTCATAGGTTCATACTAGGCTATCTGCCCTAGGGCATTTATAAGCCTAGCCAGAGTGTGTTTTGCTTTCGCCACCCATTTTAAATTAATTTTGCTATGCCCTTTTTCGAGGTTAGTATACTGTGCCTCTGTCTAACAGTGACACAGAAGTGATACCCGGGGTAAACCTATGATCTCCCATCCACTCATCAAGATTCCTGTTGAATAGAGTCAATGAGGTACTCTGCCTAACCTGGACTGGGATTTTATTCCAGAGTGAAGGGAGCCTCTGGGCTATGAATCTGTCCCTCCAGCATGTCCTATTTATTTCAGTGCTGAGGTTCAAGTCTCTCGAGCGTGTAGCTCGATGGGATTTGAATTTTCTGAGGTACAGCATGTCCATTAATTCCGGGTTGGACATGGCTTTATACATCAGGCACAGATCGACTCTGAGAAGGCGGTATGCCACTGAGTAGAGCTGGAGTTTCTTTAACCGGGCAGCATATGGCATCTGTTTCAGCCCTTTGATCCTCTTGGTGAGGTACTTTTGGGGTCTTTCCAGTTGCTGCAGGTGTCTAGTAAGGTACATCCTAAAAGGGGCATTGTACTCAATTATGGGCCTGATGAGGGATGAGTAAAGAGGCACGATGACCTCCCCTGATCTAGATGTGAATCCCTTCATGATTAGGTGGGCTATATAAAATGTTTTTCTTACCACTTTGGCCACGTGGTTTTCAAATGAGAGATTGCTATCAACTTGGGTCCCCAGGTCCCTAATTACTTCTTCCATACTTAATGGATTACCACCTATGTGGTAATTTGTGGGCACTTTGTTTTTGCCAAAGGGGATGACTATACACTTTTTGGCATTTAGCTTGTTGTCTGTTTCTATGAGGCCCTTTTGTAGGATGCTTGTGTCGGCTGGAGAGTCGATTATGGCGCCTAGTTTGCAGTCATCTGCGAACTTGGTCAGCCACAGTCCTTCTGTGTTGGCCTGTACCTCCGAGAAATATATACTGAACAAGAGAGGTCCAAGGACTGAGAGTTAAATGTTCCTTTTGCACATTTATCAAGACCAAATGTCATTCTTATATCATCTGAGAAAGATTTAACCATTTGAAGTTGTGCTTTCAACCCATTACCTGATGAACTATGCAGGGTTAAGTCATTCACAAAAAGCAGATGAGAAGTCAAGGTTGGTTTCTGTGAGACATATAACCATGGCCTAATCACTTAAGTAAACAGCTGAATGGGTAGAGGCAAGTCAAAACAGCAGCAGTGACAAAGAATCAGTCTGGAATACCCCCTCTCAATTTTTATGCCTGGCATAATAATTTGTCATTTCTCATGGCTTAACTACAAAGTGGTTTGCCACATTTTCATTATCACTATAATGTAACTGACAATTTAGGGAGAATGTTCTACATCTGTGAGCATTCCTATATCCATGAACGTGGGATGCTGTCAAATGTTTTTTGTAATCTATCCATGCAATGCTTAGATTCTTCCCTTTTCTTACAGTTCTCTGTAATGTTTTTATTTTGTAGCAAATACATATTTGTCCATATGACTTTGTTTTGTTAACCTTTTGTTCTATTGCCATAACTGAGTATTTTTCTAAACGACTATAAACTCTGCCTGCATCCATTCCAGTATATAGTTTGTACATTGTCGGAAGGCAAGTTATTGCTCTATAGTTTTTAGAGTAGCTTGCAGGTTCACTGTTAAGGAGGAGTATCATTTTTCCTGTTGTTAACCAGATCAATGTCTGTTCAAGATGCACATATAAGTAGTTCTTAATCATGGCTAAACTTTTGGGTAAAGATGTTAATACCTTTAGCTAGAAGTAATTGCAGTGTCTGGGCCTGGGGTTTTCCATTTAGGAGCTTTCCTTAATTTTGTCTCGGTTTCGCTGGCCATTACTTCATCCCATTTTTTATCTCTACATTAGAACTACTTACTGTTTTTTTTAATTCTTCTATCCATTCAGCATATTGGTTATATTCAGTACGGTCTTCATAAATATTTATCCAAAATATAGCTATTTCTTCTTTTTTGTATGTAAAGAGAAGGCCAAGAAACTAGGACAGAGTCAGGTACATCAGCATCACTGAGCAGACACTGCTGACCATGACAGAGTGAAACACATCAGTATGTAGATCAGGATACAATCAGCATATTATTGTCAGTGAGAAGGTAGTTCTAACCAGGACAGAGTCAGGTACATCAGTGTCACTGAGGTGATACAGCTGAACATGACAGGGTGAAACACATCAGTATGTAGATCAGGACCGAATCAGCATATTATTGTCAGTGAGAAGGTAGTTCTGACCAGGAGAGAGTCAGGTACATCAGTGTCACTGAGGTGATACAGCTGACCATGACAAGGTGAAACACATCAGTATGAAGATCAGGACAGTATCAGCATATTATTGTCACTGAGAAGGTAGTTCTGACCAGGACAGAGTCAGGTACATCAGGGTCACAACGGTGATACTGTTGACCATGACAGGGTGAAACAAATCAGTATGAAGATCAGGACAGTATCAGCATATTATTGTCAATGAGGAGGTAGTTCTGACCAAGACAGAGTCAGGTACATCAACGTCACTGAGGTAATACTGCTGACCATGACAGGGTGAAACACATTAGTATGCAGATCAGGACAGAATCAACATATTGTCATTGAGAAGGTAGTTCTGACCAGGACAGAGTCAGGTACATCAGTGTCATTGAGGTGATACCACTGACCATGCAGAGTGAAACACATCAGTATGTAGATCAGGACAGAATCAGCGTATAATTGACACTGAGAAAGCAGTAATGACCAGGACAGTGTCAGGTACATCAGCGTCATTGAGGTGATACTGCTGATTATGACAGGGTGAAACACATCAGTATGTAGATCAGGACAGAATCAGCATATTATTGTCAATGGGAAGGTAGTTCTGATCAAGACAGAGTCAGGTAAATTAGCGCCACTGAGATGATATTGCTGACCATGACAGGGTGAAACACATCAGTATATAGATCAGGACAGAATCAGCATATTATTGTCACTGACCAGGGCAGAATTAGGTACATCAGTGCCACTGAGGCGATACTGCTGACCATGACAGGGTGAAACACATCAGTATGTAGATCAGGACAGAATCCGCATAACATTATCACAGAGAAGGTAGTTCTGACCAGGACATAGTCAGGTACATCAGCGTCATGGAGGTGATAATGCTAATCATGACAGAGTGAAACACATCAGTATGTAGATCAGGACAGAATCAGCATATAATTGTCACTGAGAAAGCAGTTCTGACCAGGAGAGAGTTAGATACATCAGTGTCACAGAGGTGATACCGCTGACCACAACAGGGTGAAATATCAGTATGTAGATCAGGACAGAATCAGCATATTATTGTCACTGAGAAGGTAGTTCTGACCAGGAGGGAGTCAGGTACGTCAGCATCACTGAGGTGATACCGCTGACCATGCAGGGTGAAACAAATCCGTATGTAGATTAGGAAGAAATCAGCATATTATTGTCACTGAGAAGGTAGTTCTGACCAGGAGAGAGTCAGGTACATCATCGTCACAGAGATGATACCGCTGACCATGACAGGGTGAAACACATCAGTATGTAGATCAGGACAGAATCCGCATAACATTATCACAGAAAAGGTAGTTCTGACCAGGACAGAGTCCGGTACATCAATGTCACTAAGGTGATACTGCTGACCATGGCAGGGTGAAACACATCAGTATGTAGATCAGGACAGAATCAGCATATTATCATCACTGAGAACATAGTTCTGACCAGGACAGAGTCCGGTACATCAATGTCACTAAGGTGATACTGCTGACCATGGCAGGGTGAAACACATCAGTATGTAGATCAGGACAGAATCAGCTTATTATTGACACTGAGAAAGCAGTTCTAACCAGGACAGAGTCAGGTACATCAGCGTCACTGAGGTGATACTGCTGACCACGACAGGTTGAGGCACATCAGTATATAGATCAGGACAGAATCAGGATATTATTGTCACTTAGAAGGTAGTTCTGACCAGGACAGAGTCAGGTACATCAGCGTCACTGAGATGATACTGCTCACCAAGCAGGGTGAAAAACATCAGTATGTAGATCAGTACAGAATTGGCATATTATTGTCTCTGAGAAGGTAGATCTGACCAGGACAGAGTCAGGTACATCAGCGTCACTGAGGTGATACTGCTGACCAAGCAGGGTGAAACACATCAGTATGTAGATCAGGACAGAATCAGCATATTATTGTCACTGAGAAGGTAGATCTGACCAGGACAGAGTCAGGTACATCAGCGTCACTGAGGTGATACTGCTGACCAAGCAGGGTGAAACAAATCCGTATGTAGATCAGGACAGAATCAGCATATTATTGTCACTGAGAAGGTAGTTCTGACCAGGACAGAGCCAGGTACATCAACATCATTGAGGTGATACTGCTGACCAAGACAGGGTTGTTAGAAAAATATGTATTAATGTGTGTATTAGCAATATGCTTAGTGCATTTAGAGCTTGAAAAGGGTTAACACATTTATTCTATTTCATACTGCATAAATCTGTACAAACTGCAGTTGCTTTCTGACCTTTTACTGTTAGGTAAAATCTTGCTTGTGCCTTGGAAATTTACTGAGAAGCAGGTGATTTCTGCTTGCGTTAGGGAAATAATGAATAGAACAATACTACTTGTATGAAACTTAGACAAGAAGTTCCGCTGTGCATTGAGAAAATACACAGCTGTAGAAGTTACAGATAATTAGTACAAAGCCTGCTTGAAAATATGAACTGCAATCAGCATTTGCTTGTATCTGTATTAGCAAAGTACCTTGAAATGTAACACTGTACAATAGACGCTTGTAAACGGATTAATGGTCACCAAGGCCAGGTTGTTTTTCGCAAAAGTTTCTCACAAATCTAGTCATGTCAGCAGAAAATCTGAGTAACATCTGCTGTAGAACAATGCTAAAAGTTGTGCTTGATTACGTCTGCTTAGAAGGCCATGTCTTGTAAAATAGTATAAGAATGAACATACTTCCTATTAGTAGTTAGACAAATCCTTGTATTTGCATGTTTTTGTCTCCTTGCTGCAAGTAAATTAAAGTGCCTTAACTGAACCTTACGTGTATTGGTCTTTGAAGTCTTTTCCTTTGACAGATTGGTCCTTCGGACCGGAAACCTTCACTTTGCCTCGGATCAGACAGGCCAGGTGGCTTGAAACCATACGGGGAAGAAACCACATCGGTTCTTCTTATTTGAAAAGTCCTCTGACTGAATTGTCATACAAAAGAGGCCAGCCACTTTCTGATCTGCGACTGAAGGACGGGTTTACTCGAATCAGGTGATCAATCACAAAGGCTCAGGTAAGGTGAATCTACCTTCTTTTTCTGTTTTAGATCAGGGACTAGATTTGTATTTGTTCTGTTAAGACTTTATTTATAAGTCAGGGACAGAAAGATTACTGTCTTGTCATACATCAGGGAAACAGAGCAGGTAGGCAGTCATTCTGAAGAGACTATAAAAACATCTGTGGTACCACATTAAAAATAATGAGTTACGTAATGATTAAAAGGGTAGAACAAAATGGGTAATAATTGTACAAAAAGGTTTCAAAATCCGCCGTTAACTGAAGACGCGAAATACATGCAGTCACAGCGTGCTGATAATATTAAATACTACTCAAAATGGGTTAATAAGTATGAATTTGACGGTAAACTAGAAAAATCCTCACTTGTCAAACTTGTCAAACAACTTAAAACCGATTCTAGAGGTCAGGTAAAAAAGCAACGTCAATTAGGAATTCCTCAGGCACACAGGTGGATTGAGGAAGTAAACCGAAGGGAACAAAAGAGCAATAATTCAAAAGCAATGTTTGTAGATAAGGAGGACAATAACTTAGTAATAGCATCAGCCCCTCTGCCTCCTTTACCAGAATATGAGGCAAGTAAACAATTTAGTCCACCCCCGCGATATCCTACTGTCACTGTGAGTAGAGACACTACAAAAGCGAAACCGTTCATTAGAGATCCCGTCGAGACCAGGCCTCGAACACGGGCAGGAAACTCAAAAGGGGACATTGAGTTATATCAAATGGGTAGAAATTCATGATTTATGAGTGAAGAAGAAATATGGCCACTTACAGACGTGCCTAATCCTCAGGCAGGGCAAGAAGGTCAGGACCCAACTATTCTAGTGTATAGACCCTGAAGACATCCAGAAAGCCACTGAGGGAATTCCCCATCCAAAAGTTAATTTTAGAAAGTTCTTAGAAGATTTGCAAGGAATGAGGCTGAGCTATAATTTAAACAGAGAAGGTGTAGAAAAAGTAGTCAGACAAATTGTGGGGCCAGATTAGCACATGATTATTGGCGACTGGAATCCCCGTGACATTGCACTCAGGCCCCTCACACATAGCAGCGCAGAATTAGACAACAGAGTGAAAGGTCTTACAGACCGCATCTCTGAGAAATGGAAGCCTAGGGCAGACTAGACTTGCATTAATCAATGCATCCAATAGGAAGGTGAAACTGTTGACCGATGATATGCCAGACTATTAGAATGTTTTAATAACCATTGTGGAATGCAGGTTACCGAAGATCAGACACACGATTCCCCATACGAGCAGCAGTTAAAGAATGCATTTTTGAAAAGCAGTATTGCACCTATAAGCGGTTTTATTACAAAACACATGGTAGATCATCGTACAAGCAGGTTACAGTCATTGCTTGAATATGCTAGGCATGTCAAAAGGCATTTTAATAGCAAAAAGAAAAAGAAAGCCCAAGTATTTTCTGTAGAAGATGGAGCAGAAGTTTATGTAGTACAGACCGGGAAAAGGGCAAGAAAAATGCCCAGGGAAACAAACAATCTGATCAACGATCAGAGGACTTTGAAGGGCGAAAGAAAAGAGGTGAGTGCTTTAAATGCGGTAAGAAAGGACGCTTGGCAAGGGATTGCAAGAAAAACAAGAAGGCAACCACAGAAGATAAGGAGGGTGAGGACTGACTATATGATAGTCAGGAATCACTAGAAGGGGATAGCGGAGAACGGACAAATGAGAATGTGATAGAGGGAGTAAAGAATGTGACAGAAGAAATAGAGGAAGTGCAAGAAGTCACGGATAGTGAAGAAAATGAAATATTGGATTTGGCTTTATTGAGCTTAGAGCTCTATTTAGCAGACACAAAACCAGAAGTTACACACCTGGTAGAAGGGAGGGAAGTCAGATTCTTGTGTGACTCAGGAGCATCACGGACCCTGGTACATCCCTCAAAACTGCCAGAGAATTCAGAGTCACCTGATTACATATTAGTGAAAGCAGCTAATGGACAGCTGTATCGGGAGCCCCTCTCCCATAATATTGTGATAACTGATCCTGCTTCAGGATTGACCCAGATAAGTAAAATTGTTTTATCTGCAAAATGCCCAGTAAACCTCATGGGTAGAGACCTTATGCAGTTATTTGGTATAGCAGTAGTTCTGACTATGCAGGGTATGGAAGCACAGCGACAAATTGATACCTTTGCAGTGCAATCGGAGGGTGAAATGTTTTATTGGTACAGCCAGGAGTTGGTTACGACTGGTCCAGGGGCAGTGACCAAAGAGTTGATGAACGTAGCCATCAGCAAGTTCCCCTCCATTGACATTGATAAACAGCATCTGTTGCACTGTACTCTGTATTATTGTAATACACCAGGACCTGATAAGGAATATGAGCAAGAATTGTTTAGAAATCATGTAAACAGATTGGTATTACATAATCTGTACTGGGACACAGAAGGGAACAGTGTAGCCAGCTGTTCATTGCCCCAGGAGTTCTTTGCACTCTATAAATCTAATCGATTACCACATGTTAGCTTAACTAAGGACAAGAATGTAAAATGGGTAGACTTAGGAGAAAAAGTCACAAGATGGGAAAAAACAGACAGAGTTAGAACTGTCAGAACAGGGAATACAAATGCAGAAGCTGAATTGGATATCTCAGGCCAACCCAGCTGTACACGTGCAGTCTAGCAAGGACAGCTGATTGGCACTCCTATTGAAAGAGGAAGAGAATGCCTTACAGAATATACCAGAAAATCTCTGGTCAACAGGAAAATCAGATGTAGGACTTATTCGTACAGCAGGACCAGTTACTATTACGCCAAAGTCAGCATTTAGACCACAAAAGAGACAGTATCCCTTAAGAAAAGATGTAGAGGTAGGAATCAAACCTATTATAGCAGCTTTACTTAAGGAAGGGGTGCTGGTGGAATCTCCTGATTCACCATGTAACACACCCTTATTTCCTGTTAAGAAAGCGAATGGAGAGTGGCATATGGTCCAAGATTTACAAGCTGTAAATGGCGCAGTAATACCAAGGGCACCTACGGTGCCAGACCCACACACCCTGTTGAATGATTTAAAACCTCAACAGAAATATTTTTCTGTGGTAGATATCAGCAATGCGTTCTTTTCGATACCGATACACCCTGACAGCCAGCATTGGTTTGCATTCACATTTCAGGGGAAAAGGTATACATATACATGACTACCACAGGGGTATTGTAAAAGTCCAACAATATTCTCACAAGAAATGGCAAGCAACTTGGCGGGATTTACCCCACCAAGAGGTAGTCAGATTTTGCTTTACGTTGACGATATCCTGCTGGCGTCACCCACCCAGCAAGATTGTAAAGAAGATACCATAGCACTATTACAATTTTTAGCCACTGAAGGACATAAAGTAAACAAAAATAAACTGCAGCTTTGGAAAAAAACAAGTTAAATACCTAGGATATGTAATATCCAAGGAAGGTAGGACATTAGATGAGGACAGAAAAATAGCGATTTTGCAAGCACCAAAACCCACTACCAAGAAGGAAATGATGTCCTTCCTGGGTACGACTAATTTTTGTCGGAGTTGGATTCCAAACTATGCCTTGGAATCTGCACCGTTGACTAACCTGATTTATAAAAAGCCTATGGCAGCACAGGATTTATTACAATGGACACCAGAAGCAGAATCTGCTTTCTGCAAACTGAAACAGTTAATAGCGTCCTCATTAGTTTTGGGATTACCAAACTATCATAAACGTTTTTTCCAAACTGTAGATTGTAAGCAAGGTTATATGACATCAGTGTTAACACAGCAGCATGGGGACAAGCAACACCCTATTGCTTATTATTCATCACAACTGGACCCAGTGGCATGGTCTTTACCTCACTGTGTACAAGCAGTAGTTGCAGCTGAAATGGCAGTACAGGCTTCGGCCTCAGTAGTGTTGTTCCACCCTCTCACATTGAGAGTGTCTCATGCAGTCGCAATTATTTTACTGCAAGAGAAGGTAGCATATCTTTCCCCTGCTAGGCATCTTTCCTGTATGACTATATTGTTGAGCCAACCTCATATGACAATTGAACGATGTATGACTTTGAACCCTTCTACCTTGCTCCCAAGCCCTGCAGATGGCACACCACACAGCCGCCTGCAGGTGATTGAGCAAAAGACACTGCCTAGAAAAGATCTTACGGATGTTCCCTTGGATGATGTCGAGGTGACATACTACGTGGACGGCTCATGCAAAAAGGGTCCTGCAGGACAGAACCTAGTAGGATATGCAGTAGTTTCTGACAAAGACATTATAGAAGCAAAATCTTTACCACATAGTTTATCTGCACAGGCAGCAGAATTGATTGCCTTGACACGGGCATGTACCTTAGCAAAGGACAAATGTGTGAACATTTTTACTGACAGCCAGTACGCTTTTTCTACTGTACATGTTTTTGTGCAACAGTGGAAAAATCGAGGAATGATAACATCTACTGGCAAACCAATCAATCATGCATAGTTTATTTTAGATCTTTTAGAATCTATTCAGTTACTTCAGAAAGTAGCTATTTGTAAATGCACAGCTCATACCAAGCAAAAGGACAGGATTTCAATGTGAGAGCTGATACAGCTGCAAAGCAGGCAGCTTCAGAAGTATTTCTTTTGAATGAGGAACTACAACCCTCTGAGATTTTAGACTTAGAAATGTTAAAGACAATGCAAACACTTACTATGCAAACTGAAAAACAAAGATGGGTAAAACGAGGAGCAACTCTCGAAAAGGAGCTGTACATCTCTAAAGAAGGAAAACCGATATTGCCATCTAATTTGTTTAGATATGCAGCTTTGTTGAGCCATGGTCAGTGCCATGTCTCAACAGGGGGGATGGTACACCTGGTGAACCAAGTGTTCACGATGTACGGATTTACAAACTACTCTAAAAAATTTTGTTCGTTATGCGACATCTGTAATAAACATCATGCACAAGGGGCGTTAAAGCCCAAGCAAGGGAGTTTCCCTACACCACCGTATCCATTTCATACTATCTGTATGGATTTCATAGAGTTGAATAAACGTGAAACTTTACTCATAAACTGGCATCCAAACTTTAACACTTACCAGGCAATTAAATATGTGTATGCTGAGACTTTCAATGTATCGAATTGCTGGATTTGCACAGCATTGCCAACAGCATATGGGGGGTTATTAATTACTACATTCCCCCTAGGGGTCAATGAGACCTGGGAGAACTTGATTTATGATGCCTCAACCATTACAGCACAAGATAAAATAGCATTGCACTTGTCTGTTCCACAAAAGGAAACTGTGTGTTTTTATAAAAATGATACTGTTCAGGTGGGTTGGAGCAATTGCAATGTGACTGTTCCTTATAGATGTTACACTAAAGGTAACAAAGTAGATCTTTATTGTAATACAAACTCTGATTCATTTCTTGGATTGATGCACAAAACACTTGATGAAGTAAAACATAATTCTGTTCTTTATAAACAGCTGTCTACAATTGATAGAAAAATGTTTCATGCAGGGCGAGTGTACATTCATAGCAAGGTTACTACTAAGGTAGAGGACTGTTATTTTGTGTGTGGCAGAAAGGTATATAAATGGTTACCTGAGAATTGGTCCGGCAGTTGTTTTTTGGGTTACCTGGTTCCGGCCATACGACACACTGCAGTTTTGCCTCATGGAAAAATTCAAAATGTCTGAGAAGTCATCAAGAAACCTGTAAATCAAGTGGGACAAATCAATGCACGTTGAAAAGACTATCAGTCTCTAGGCAAAGGACTGACACACATGGACTTGAGTGATAGCGTTATATCATGGGCAGGCATATTACCAGCATATGGAGCAGTGAAATCGATCTGGGAGCTGAGAAAACTGTCAAAACTTCTCGAAGTAATGAGCAATGCAACCTTTTCTGCTCTCGAATTGGTGACTGATGAACTGAATGCCATGAGAACTGTAGTGCTCCAAAACTGCATGGCTCTTGACTTCACCCTAGCGGTGAGAGGTGGTACATGCGCTTTAATCCAAGAAGAATGCTGTTCATATATTCCTGACCATAAACACGAGATAGACAATCATCTTGAGGTAATTCAGCAAGTGTCGGCCATGACCAAACCAGGCCCAAACCCACTGATGGACTTTTTCCAGAAATGGTTTGGGGGGTGGGGTACCATCCCAATAAACATCCTGATTGCCATTTGTGTAGGTATGCTCCTACTGGGAGTATGTGTTTGTTGTGGTATCCCCTGCATGAAAAGACTGATTAAAGACTTTATAGACATGTCGGTTTCTGAAACCTTATATCAAAGCACCGAGTTTGAAGAACTGTTAAAAGACTAAAAAGCTTTCATATGTTAAACTGAATGAACTCTTAACTGCAAATCCTGAGTGGAAGAGGTTAGGAGAAGAAAACAAACTGTTTATGCTTATTTTTAAAGTAGAATAAAAGTATTAATAGGGGGGAAATGTTACAAAAATATGTATTAATGTGTGTATTAGCAATATGCTTAGTGCATTTAGAGCTTGAAAAGAGTTAACACATTTATCTATTTCATACTGCATAAATCTGTACAAACTGCAGTTGCTTTCTGACCATGTACTGTTAGCTAAAATCTTGCTTGTGCCTTGGAAATTTACTGAGAAGCAGGTGATTTCTGCTTGCCTTAGGGAAATAATGAATAGAACAATACTACTTGTATGAAACTTAGACGAAGTTCCACTGTGCCATAAGAAAATACACAGCTGTAGAAGTTACAGATAATTAGTACAAAGCCTGCTTCAAAATATGAACTGCAATCAGCATTTGCTTGTATCTGTATTAGCAAAGTACCTTGAAATGTAACACTGTACAATAGACGCTTGTAAACAGATTAATGGTCACCAAGGCCAGGTTGTTTTTCTCAAACATTTCTCACAAATCTAGTCATGTCAGCAGAAAATCTGAGTAACATCTGCTGTAGAACAATGCTAAAAGTTGTGCTTGATTACGTCAGCTTAGAAGGCCATGTCTTGTAAAATTGTATAAGAATGAACATACTTCCTGTTAGTAGTTAGACAAATCTTTGTATTTGCATGTTTTTGTCTCCTTGCTGCAAGAAAATTAAAGTGCCTTAACTGAACCTTACATGCATTGGTCTTTGAAGTCTTTTCCTTTGACAAGGGTGAAACACATCAGTATGTAGATCAGGACATAATCAACATATTGTCACTGAGAAGGCAGTTCTGACCAGGACAAAGTCAGGTACATCAGCGTCACGGAGGTGATACTGCTGACAACGACAGGGTGAAACACATCAGTATGTAGATCAGGACAGAATCAACATATTATTGTCATTAAGAAGGTAGTTCTGACCAGGAGAGAGTCAGGTACATCAGCATCACTGAGGTGATACCGCTGACCATGCAGGGTGAAACAAATCTGTATGTAGATCAGGAAGAAATCAGCATATTATTGTCACTGAGAAGGTAGTTCTGACTAGGAGAGAGTCAGGTACATCATCGTCACTGAGGTGATACTGCTGACTAAGAGAGGGTGAAAAACATCAGTATGTAGATCAGGACAGAATCAGCATATTATCATCACTGAGAAGGTAGTTTTGACCAGGACAGAGTCCGGTGCATCAACGTCACTAAGGTGATACTGCTGACCATGACAGGGTGAAACAGATCATTATGTAGATCAGGACAGAATCAGCATATTATTGTCACTGAGAAGGTAGTTCTGACCGTGACAGAGTCAGGTACATCAGTGTCATTGAATTGATAATGCTAATCATAACAGGGTGAAACATCATTATATAGATCAGGACAGAATCAGCATATTATTGTCACTCAGAAAACAGTTCTGACCAGGACAGAGTCAGGTAAATCAACATCACTGAGGTGATACTGCTGACCATGACAAGGTGAAACACATCACTTTGTAGATCAGGACAGAATCAGCATATTATTGTTACTGAGAAGGTAGTTCTGACCAGGACAGAGTCAGGTACATCAGAATTACTGAGGAGATACTGCTGACTACAACAGGGTGAAACACATCAGTATGTAGATCAGGACAGAATCAGGATATTATTATCATTGAGAAGGTAGTTATCACCAGGACAGTCAGGTTCAACAGCGTCACTGAGCAGACACTGCTGATGATGACAGAGTGAAACACATCAATATGTAGATCAGGACAGAATCAGCATATTATTGTCACTGACAAGGGCAGAATTAGGTACATCAGCACCACTGAGGTGATACTGTTGACCATGACAGAGTGAAACACATCAGTATGTAGGTCAGGACAGAATCAGCATATTATTGTCATGGAGAAGGTAGTTCTGACCAGGACAGGGTCTGGTACATCAGCGTCACTGAGGTGATACTGCTGACTATGACAAGGTGAAATACATCGCTTTGTAGGTCAGGATAGTATCAGCATATTATTGTCACTGAGAAGGTAGTTCTGACCAGGACAGAGTCAGGTACATCAGCATCACTGAGGTGATACTGCTGACCATGACAGGGTGAAACACATCAGTATGTAGATCAGGACAGAATCAGCATATTATTGTCACTGAGAAGGTAGTTCTGACCAGGACAGAGTCAGGTACATCAGCGTCATGGAGGTGATACTGCTGACCATGACAGGGTGAAACACATCAGTATGTAGATCTGGACAAAATCAGCTTATAATTGTCACTGAGAAAGCAGTTCTGACCAGGAGAAAGTCAGGTACATCATCGTCACTGAGGTGATACTGTTGACTAAGACAGGGTGAAAAACATCAGTATGTAGATCAGGACAGAATCAGCATATTATCATCACTGAGAAGGTAGTTCTTACCAGGACAGAGTCCGGTACATCAACATCACTAAGGTGATACTGCTGACCATGACAGGGTGAAACATATCAGTTTGTAAATCAAGACAGAATCAGCATATTATTGTCACTGAGAAAGTAGTTCTAACCAGGACAGAGTCAGGTACATAAGTGTCACTGAAGTGATAATGCTCATCATGACATGGTGAAACACATCTTTATGTAGATCAGGAAAGAATCATCATATTATTGTCACTGAGAAGTTAGTTCTGACCATGACAGAGTCAGGTACATCAGTGTCGTTGAATTGATAATGCTAATCATAACAGGGTGAAACATCATAATATAGATCAGGACAGAATCAGCATATTATTGTCACTCAGAAAGCAGTTCTGACCAGGACAGAGTCAGGTAAATCAACATCACTGAGGTGATACTGCTGACCACGACAGGGTGAAACACATCAGTATGTAGATCAGGACAGAATCACCATATTATTGTCACTGGGAAGGTAGTTCTGACCAGGACAGAGTCAGGTACATCAGCTTCACGGAGGTGATACTGCTGATTATGACAGGTTGAAACACATCAGTGTGTAGATCAGGACAGAATCAGCATATTATTGTCACTGAGAAGGTAGTTCTGACCAGGACAAAGTCAGGTACATCAGCGTCATGGAGGTGATACTGCTGACCATGACAGGGTGAAACACATCAGTATGTAGATCTGGACAAAATCAGCTTATAATTGTCACTGAGAAAGCACTTCTGACCAGGAGAAAGTCAGGTACATCATCGTCACTGAGGTGATACTGTTGACTAAGACAGGGTGAAAAACATCAGTATGTAGATCAGGACAGAATCAGCATATTATCATCACTGAGAAGGTAGTTCTTACCAGGACAGAGTCCGGTACATCAACATCACTAAGGTGATACTGCTGACCATGACAGGGTGAAACAGATCAGTATGTAGATCAGGACAGAATCAGCATATTATTGTCACTGAGAAGGTAGATCTGACCAGGACAGAGTCAGGTACGTCAGCATCACTAAGGTGATACTGCTGACCATGAAAGGGTGAAATACATCAGTATGTAGATCTGGACACAATCAGCATATTTTTGTCACTGAAAAGGTAGTTCTGACCAGGACAGAGTCAGGTACATCAGTGTCGTTGAATTGATAATGCTAATCATAACAGGGTGAAACATCATAATATAGATCAGGACAGAATCAGCATATTATTGTCACTCAGAAAGCAGTTCTGACCAGGACAGAGTCAGGTAAATCAACATCACTGAGGTGATACTGCTGACCACGACAGGGTGAAACACATCAGTATGTAGATCAGGACAGAATCACCATATTATTTTCACTGGGAAGGTAGTTCTGACCAGGACAGAGTCAGGTACATCAGCTTCACGGAGGTGATACTGCTGATTATGACAGGTTGAAACACATCAGTGTGTAGATCAGGACAGAATCTGCATATTATTGTCACTGAGAAAGCAGTTCTGACCAGGACAGAGTCAGGTACATCAGCGTCACTGAGGTGATACCACTGACCATGCAGGCTAAAACACATCAGTTTGTAGATCAGGACAGAATCAGCATATTATTGTCACTGAGAAGGTAGTTCTGACCAGGACAAAGTCAGGTACATCAGCATCATGGAGGTGATACTGCTGATTATGACAGGGTGAAACACATCAGTATGTAGATCAGGACAGAATCATCATATTATTGTCACTGAGAAGGTAGGTCTGACCAGGACAGAGTCAGGTACATCAGCGTCACTGAGGTGATACTGCTGACCACGACAGGGTGAAACACATCAGTATGTAGATCAGGACAAAATCATCATATTATTGTCACTGAGAAGGCAGTTCTGACCAGGACAAAGTCAGGTACATCAGCATCACTGAGGTGATACTGCTGATTATGACAGGGTGAAACACATCAGTATGTAGATCAGGACAGAATCAGCATATAATTGTCATTTAGAAAGCAGTTCTGCCCAGGACAGTGTTAGGTACATCAGCGTCATTGAGGTGATACCGCTGACCATGCAGAGTGAAACACATCAGTATGAAGATCAGGACAGAATCACCAAGGCAGAGTCAGGTAAATTAGTGTCATTGAGATAATATTGCTGACCATGACAGGGTGAAACACATCAGTATGTAGATCAGGACAAAATCCACATACCATTGTCACAGAGAAGATAGTTTGGACCAGGACATAGGCAGGTACATCATCATCTCTGAGGTGATACCGCTGACCATGCAGGGTGAAACAAATCCGTATGTAGATCAGGAAAAAATTCAGCATATTATTGTCACTGAAAAGGTAGTTCTGACCAGGACAGAGCTGGGTACATCAGCGTCACTGAGGTGATACTGATGACCATGACAGGGTGAAATACATCACTTTGTAGATCAGGACATTATCAGCATATTATTGTCACTGAGAAGGTAGTTCTGACCAGGACAGGGTCTGGTACATCAGCGTCACTGAGTTGATACTTCTGACCATGACAGGGTGAACCACATCACTTTTGTAGATGAGGACAGTATCAGCATATTATTGTCTCTGAGAAAGTAGTTCTGACCTGGACAGAGTCAGGTACATCAGCGTCACGGAGGTGATACTGCTGACCATGAATGGGTGAAACACATCACTATGTAGATGCAGACAGAATCAGCATATTATTGTCACTGGGAAGGAAGTTCTGACCAGGAGAGAGTCAGGTACATCATCACTGAGATGATACTGCTGACTAAGACAGGGTGAAAAACATCAGTTTGTAGATCAGGACAGAATCAGCATATTATCATCACTGAGAAGGTAGTTCTGACCAGGAGAGAGTCAGGTACATCAGCGTCACTAAGTGATACTGATGACCATGACAGGGTGAAACAGATCAGTATGTAGATCAGGACAGAATCAGCATATTATTGTCACTGAGAAGGTAGATCTGACCAGGACAGGGTCAGGTACATCAGCATCACTAAGGTGACACTGTTGACCATGACAGGGTGAAACACATCAGTATTTAGATCAGGACAGAATCAGCATATTATTGTCACTGAGAAGGTAGTCCTGACTAGGACAGAGTCAGGTAAATTAGCATCACTGAGATGATACTGCTTACTATGACAGGGTGAAACACATCAGTATGTAGATCAGGACAGAATCCACCTAACATTATGACAGAGAAGGTAGTTCTGACCAGGACATAGTTAGGTACATCATCATCACTGAGGTGATACTGCTGACCATGACAGAGTGAAATACATCAGTATGTAGATCAGGACAGAATCATCATATTATTGTCACTGAGCAGGTAGATCTACCAGGACAGAGTCAGGTACATCAACGTCACTAAATGATACTGCTGACCATGACAGGGTGAAATAGATCAGTACGTAGATCAGGACAGAATCAGCATATTATTGTCACTGAGAAGGTAGTTCTGACCAGGACAGAATTAGGTACATCAGCATCACTAAGGTGATACTGCTGACCATGACAGGGTGAAACACATCAGTATGTAGATCAGGACAGAATCAGCATATTATTGTCACTGAGAAGGTAGTCCTGACTAGGACAGAGTCAGGTACATCAGCGTCACTGAGGTGATACTCCTGACTATGACATGGTGAAACACATCAGTATGTAGATCAGGACAGAATCAGCATATTATATTCACTGAGAAGGTAGTTCTGACCAGGATAGAATCAGGTACATCAGTGTCATGGAGGTGATATTGCTGACCATGACAGGGTGAAACACCTCAGTATGTGGATCAGGACATTCTATTTTATTCAGCATTCTGTTGTCACTGAGAAAGTAGTTCTGACTAGGACAGAATCTTGCACATTATCACTAACGTGGTAATTCTGACCAGGTTGGAATCTGACACAGTGTCATTGGCATGGTAACTCCGACCAGGACAAAGTCTTGTACATCAGTTTCACTGGCATGTTACATCTGACCAGGGCAGATTTTGCCATATCAGTGTGAATGATATGGTTGCTAATTCTGGGACAGAGTGAGGAACATCAGTGTCACATAGATGATAACTCTGATCTGGATACAATTAGGCAGAACAGTGTCACAGAGATTGTATATCTGATCATTGCTGGCCAGATATTCAAGTCATCTCTGGAGTCAGAGTTCCACAGACTACTTACAAACAAAACCACAATTATCTGGTATATTAACAAAAGGGAGGACTCCTTATAAACCACTGGTCACACTAATCTTAGATGTAATAGTAAACAAAAGTTCCTTCTTGATATTATTTTTATTTTTCTGGCTTACGGCTTCTTAGCACAACATCTGAGCTTGTCCAGAATCAATTTATGTAAATGGAACTTGGATAACAAAGTTTACCAAGCCAAACATTAGAGTGGGTAAATCAGACCATTTCCATTGTGTGGGTGTATAAAGTTCCGGCTATGACCCATTTAATTTGAGATCAGTTATAGGTTCTGGCCTATATAGAAGCTAGCAGTTTATAGATATTTACAACATTAATATACAAGCATTGTATTGAGAATTTACAGCTAGAAGGGCAGTGTATAAGATAGGTAGGAGTAATTCCTTTAAAAGGAAGAAGAAAGGTGAGGAATGGTGTTAGCTGTGTCCAAAATGAGAAGCAGGGACAAAGCTAGGAGACACACACATCCTTCAGTAATAGTTTAAAAGATGAAGGTGTGAGATAGACGTGATTAATATAAGAGTTTTATTACATGTTCTTCCTGCACTATTAGAATAGAGACTAAACCCAACAGCTCTTTGTAGTTTCTAAAAGGTATGCAGTTGTATATCCTTTAAATGAAGAGGAGAGTTAGGAAGATAGAACTGGAGTAATTGTTGGGCAGGCAAATGAAGTGTGGATGATGTTTTGGGGTAAGATGATGTGGGTATATGATAGGCAGTGAGGAAGTACAAGCCAGTTATGCATTTTATTACTAAACAGTGGGCCATCCAGAATGGTTTGTTGCAAGTGAATCTGATGACTTTGTTGTACCAATCTGGTGACTTTGTTATACCATTAAAATGTGAAATAGTTGTAAAATAATTGTATGAACTTGAAAAAGTCACAAACAGAAGTCCAATTCCACTGGTGGCAGCCAAATATTTTTTTCTTGAACAAATGAGCGCTTTCGTCTTGAAAGACAAGACTTCATCATATTACTCCATACAATTATGCTTCATTATTTTATACCATGTGCCATTAATATAATTAAAACCCCAATTAAAATTTTAAAGTCATACAGTCCCTTGTCAATCAACAAGAAACTTACTGAAGTCTCCCTATTATACATCAATTCTTAAATATCATTTAAAACACTTTATTTTAAAAAATAAAGACATTTAAAAATCTGTTGTTAAATAAAGAATTGAAATGGCAGTTAAGGTTGAGATCTAATTTTCCCCGAGGTTTGAATGAGTATATTACCATCAAACCCGTGTTATTGGCAAAAGCAGTAGAAGTGTAGGCACAAAGTGTGTATGTTGAGGGATTCAGCCATGTTCAGTGTAGGTATGTGATCCCTTCCCTCACTCAGGCATCCAGACCTCCCAAAGTTATGTGACATCCTCCCTCACTCAAGCATCCAGATTTCACAAAGGTATGTGATACCATCCCTCACTCAGGCATCCAGACTTCACAAAGGTACGTGACACCATCCCTTCACATGTCCAGACTTCACAAAGGTATGTGACACCATCTCTTCACATATTCAGACTTCACAAACCTATGTGACACCGTCTCTTTATATGTCAAGACTTCACAAAGGTATGTGACACCATCCCTTGACATGTCCAGACTTCACAAAGGTATGTGACACTATCCCTCACTCAGGCATCCAGACTTCACAAAGGTATGTGACACCATCTGTCATGCAAGCATAATTGATAGAGTTCCTATTACGAGAGTGAAGATTCCTTTAGGCGAATATGAAGACGTCGACCCTTATTGCGTGAAGTTCAAAACCGTGAAGTTTGAAATGTCGATTTGTTTTGGTTGGCCCATCTGCGGTATAGCTCTGTAAGGTAAGTGTGCGATTGATAGGAATTTAGTGTTAGGATTTGGGTTAAGGTAAGTGCATAGATAGGTAATGTATGTAAGTGTTAGTGTAGTGTTAGACATAGGTGTTTTTTAAATGTATGTATGTGTTTTATTTATTTTGTTTGGGTGTATGTGTGTAGGGGAAGTGTGCGGTAGTTACGGACCTTAGGGTTAGGGAGGGGTTAAGGGTAGTGCATAGTTAGTTGTGTATGTGGGATTTAGTATAGTGTTGGAGGTGTTTTTTTTTTTTTAAATGTATGTATGTATGTGTTTTATTTATTTTGTTTGGGTGTATGTGTGTAGGGGAAGTGTGTGGTAGTTACAGACCTTAGGGTTAGGGAGGGGTTAAGGAGAGTGCATAGATAGTTGTGTTTGTGGGGTTTAGTGTAGTGCTGGAGATAGGGTTTTGGTGCTTTAGTTTAGGTTAGAAGTAGGGTTTGGTTAGTGTATGTATGTGGTTTATTTATTTTGTTTGGGTAGATAGTATGTAACGGGTGGTGGGGTTGGCCAACTATGACAGTTCGATATATATATATATATTTTTTGCGGTTTAGTGCATTTGGGATTTTCGTGGTTCGCGGTATAGGAAATTCGATTTTTTATTTCTGGCATAGGGTTTTTCGCTTTGGTAATATAGACCCTAATTGATAAACTCATCTAACTAAATGTAACCCCCTATGTCACTCACTGGATGGCAAACTGGAAGTTAGGGTGGGTGGATCTGCCTCCACTAATACCTCTGTCATTAATGGTGTAACCCAGGGTTCGATCCTCAGGCCACTCTTCTTTGACATGTATTTAACAGAGGTCAAAGCTAATGTTAAGTGCTTATTGCTGACCGGCTTTGCAAATGACTGTAAACTTGCTGTCATCATAAACTCTCCAGAAGATACCATTATCCATCAGGAAGGCATTTGCCAAACAAATAGCTTTTTTCAAAGTCATGGTCTAAAACTAAATGCCAAAAAATATATAATTGTATCCTTCATTACACATGTGTCCCCTGCAGCTGTCACACTGACAACACACCTCTGAAACGTGACCCATGTAGACAGTGAGCTATCATTTGATCACCATGTATCTACTGTTATAAGGAAGTTATCTTTCATTGCACAATTTATTAGAAAGGACATGGCATCCAGGTCAGGGGAAGTTATTCCACTATATACTGCACTCATTAGGACAGCTATCGAGTATAATATCCCTTTGGTATGAACTTCTGCAAACACCTGAAATAATTTGGGTGGCCACATCTTTTTCTTTTCCGGTTAAGTTGGCTGAGAGGATTCTAATCAGGTTACTCTGGTTTCATCCCTCTTTGTGGGCATGCCGTTCAAAGTCAGGGACTTGCACCTTAAGGTTAGTTGTTTAAGGGAACTCTCTCCGGAATTGTCTTGCACTTGGGAATTCCCAGCATTCCCTTAGATGCAGCAACAGTAATCTGAAGTAGCTGCACAGTCAACATCTTGGCACAGAAACAAAAACATTCTTATCAAATTTTATATTATCACTTAAAGTAAATCCAAGAAGCTTTGTGTGTGACACTTGTTCATTTTGTTGTGTTATTAGCTTAGTATTGTAAACTGGACTTTTTGAGCAGATAACCATGTTTCATCAGAAGAGGAGAGTTCTGAGAAAGAAGGTTTAATCATCTGCATTTTGAATTCTGATAACATGTCCTTTAGCCATGTGAAGGTTATTTGTGAAAAGAGTAAATAATGGATTTGGGAAACACCTTCTCACACGGAAGGGAAGGAAGTGTAATTCTCTTTCCACTTTAATGACTGTGTTCTGCTTGTTAGGTAACTTTGAAAACAAAGAGATAAGAAAGAGATGTCCAGTGATGAGAGATTATGAAGTTGAATTTGATGAGATATGGTGTCAAATGCCATAGCTAGATCATAGGAGGCTACTAGTCTATCAACCCTGATGTCATTTCAAGCATAGCAATTTCATCCCGATGTAATACCAGAGATACTGTAGTCAATACCCAGGATTGTATTTAGTAATGACTGCCCATGTCCAGGAGGGTTGTGGGCACTATCCCTGGTATGAATTTATGGTGCCCCATCCACTCATCCAGGTTCCTTTTGAACAGTGTCATAGAGGTGCTCTGCTTTACATGAATTGGCAGCCTATTCCAAAGATGTGCCACTTGCTGAGAGACAAATCTGTCCCTCCGGCACATCCTATTCAAGTCACAGGCCATATTTAGGTCCCTGGAATGGGTAGCTCTAGTCCCGTTTGATGTACAGATGTGCAGCAAATTCATTAGGTTGGGGTCAGAGATTGCCCTGTAAGCCAGGCATGAGTCTCTCCTAAGAAGTCTATACAACAGAGTATAGTGAAAGGGACTTTAGTCGGTCTGTGAAAGGCACGTGCTGCAGTCCCTTGATCTTCTTAGTTAGAAACCTCTGAGGTCTCTCCAATTGCTGCAGGTGGTTTGTATGGTACATGCTGAAAGGGGCATTATACTCAATTATGGGCCTGATTAGTGATGAGTATAGAGGGGTTATAACCTCCTTTCCTCTAGAGGTAATGCATTTGCTAATCAAGTGGTCAAATTTAAGGTCGCAGTCTACTTGTGATCCCAGATCTATTACCAGTTCATAGATACATAGGGTTAGGGTATCGTTGTTAATTTGATAGTGTGACGGGACATTGTTTTTACTGAAGGGAATGATGATGCATTTCTTTGCATTCAGTTTAAGGCCATGTCTAAGACGGACACCTGTCATAGGTCTGCATAAGACCCTCCTGAAGTATACTGACATTATTTGGGGGTCTGCATAAGACCCTCCTGAAGTATACTGACATCATTTGGGGATTCAGTAATTGCACCCAGTTTGCAGTCGTCCACAAACTTGGTGGGCCACAGCCTCTTGGTTTTGACCTAAACTTCTGAGAAGTATATATAGGGGGCCCAGCACCCACTGGTGACAGGTCTGATGGTTGATGTGGAGTCACCAACTTTGATAGTGTGCGACTGATTTGTGAGCCATTTGGCAACCCATCTTACAAAAAAGGGGTTCACATTCAGTTTGCTAAGTTTATCGGTAATGTTTGAGTGTGGGATTGTATCAAAGGCCTTTGTCAAGTTGATGTATGCTGTGTGCACAGATTTGCTCTTGTCAATGGCCCTGGTCACATTTTCAAAGAGATCTACCAGGTTTAACAGGCAGGATCTGCCTTTTATGAAGCTGAATTGGGTTGGATCCAGGTTTCAGAGGTCACCTATATCTTTATTTATGAAGTCCATGATGATATACGTTCCATGGCTTTGCAGATGATGCTGGCCAGACGTATGGGTCTATAGTTCCCTGGGTCTGTTGCTATGCCACCTTTGTGGAGGGGAATAACTGTTTTTGTTTTCCACTCCACAGGAAGAAATCTGTTTTAGTTTGTTTATAAGACAGCCTGGAATGTCGTATGGTCCCATAGAGGCTGTGTTTTTTTAACTTAATCAAGGCTTTAATGACCTACTCTTTGGATATGTAGGGTGGGGGGGGAGTTTAGGGCAAGGTTTGTGATAAGTTTGGAGGGGATAAGGGAGTGAAATTTTCACTAAATCTGTCTGTTAGCAGGTTTGCTATCTATGTGGGATCAGTGTGTGTTTAATACCGTTAATCACTAGTTCGGCACATGCTTGGGTCCTACCTTTTAAGCTATATATGTAGCTGTGAAAGGCCTTATTATTATTCTTGGCTGTGATTGCTAAGTTTTTCTCAAAGCTACCCTTAGAGGATTTGACATGTTGTCTTATTTGCCTGTTAAGGCTGAGGATGGTGCTTTTCCATTGTTGGGAACGCGCCTTAGTTTTTTTAGACAGCAAATTTTTGCATTTGTTGTAAAGTTTGTTGATGTTGGATGTCCACCAGGGCAACGTTTTCTTTCTTGGGGCTCTGGCTTTAATTATGTCTGGAACAGCAGAGTCTATACATCTATACAAGTGATTGTGAAGGGTTTTACTGTAAGCTTTGGTGTAGTTATCACATCCAGCTGAGGGCAGGGTTTGGAATGCATTTATACCCTGCCCTAGAAAGGTGTAGTTTGCTTTGGTGAAGTTTTTTTGTCCGACTTTTCCATTTGTGAGTTCTGGTATTAGTACCAGTTCAAAGGTGACTGATATATGTTCAAATTTAACTAATGAAGGTCCAGCAGTTGTGGTGGTGCATCTGTTTGTCATGTTGGTGATGACCAGATCTAGTATGCGTGTTCCTCTTGTTGGGGTTGAGCAATTTGTTTCAGAGCATTTGAATTAACAAAGTCAAGTGAGTCAGGGCTAGAGTAGGTTTCCCAGTTGATGATGGGATAATTGAAATGCCCCATTGCCTGAGTGTTTGGCAATATTTGGATTGACTCCAGTTTGGTAAAGTAGGCCTTGTGAGCATCATGATCCATGGAGGGGGATCTATAACTAGCTATGACTTGAATGGGGGTCTTACCCACAGTAACCTGAACTTGGAAGAACTCCATGGAATTGTCCTGTCTAACTAGTCGGGAGGTGCATTTATCTCTAATATAGATAGAAACACCACCTCCTTTCATTCTCATACATTCGTTTTTGTGGTCTGAAGGTGTGGAAGGCACTGTAGCCTTGAAAGGCCAGGGTTTTCTCTGAGGCCTTGAAACAGGTTAGGTTACTAACACTACACAGACATCTATATCACTTAACCCTTATTTTGTTATGGTTGGCAAATTTCTTGTCTGCAATTTTGTTTTTGAGATCTTGCCTAAAAAAGGCACTATAGGGAGGCAAAAGCCTTTGCAAGCAGCCAAAAGCCTATTGGTGCTTGGTGCAAACCATCTCCAGGTAAAGCAGCAGCTTTGTCGACCATGTCATCCCAGGCTGATGGAAACTGGATCCCATTGGAATGACACCAAAACCTAAGCCGATTATTTAAATTGATCATTTGTTCTTTATACTGTGGAATCATATTACCCTCAGTTTTAGGTGAAGGTAATATGCTGCTCAAGGCTGGGGACATACCTGCCTGGAACATATACTTGGAGAGCTCAGTCATGTTTCTATTCATGTAGTCCAGTGAGGCATGTCTCAGGTTGTTCACTCTAACATGAGCTATGAAAGCATCATAATGGTACTGCTTGCAGAGAGACCTGAGTGCATGTATGATCTGACAAATCTTGGCATCAGACAGGCAGCTGACCGTGACCTTCTCCTTATCCATCCTGCGGAGTGGGACATTTGTGTGTCTCCCTATGGAGTCTCCAATGACAAGAAAATTTGTTTTTTGAGTCTTATGGGCATGGTAGGTCGAGACACTGGTGTTACTATGTGTCATGGGTGCTGTAAGAACTGTGTTAGTTGTAGCAGTCTCTGTTTTGGAGTATCTGGTGTTTCTGTAGGTTTTTGAGAGAACCTCTGCATATGTTGATTTATGTATTGGATGTTTACAATGTGGATTAGTAGTGGTGGGTGAGTTGGCAACCTCTTCAGTGTTACTGTTTTAAGTGTGAGAGAGTGGGTATTCAAGATTCTTGGTATAGATGCATCTCACGGTATTCAAGATTCTTGGTATAGATGCATCTCACGCACTTTGTATTAGAGTGAGTTATTAGTAGAAGGTTGTCAGTGTACATGAGGTGGTTGCTACACTGCCTCAGGCCACCCAAGTCAACAAGGCTGGTAGGAGAATCAAGGGTAGTCCAACTGTCCATAATGCTAGGTTTAAATAACTGTTATCACAAAGTGGGTGCTTCCAGGACTGATCTAGGAGGTGCTCTGTAGATGGGCATTTCTTATGGGTTTTTGGCTGGTGGTTTAATAGGTCACAGCTCACTAGCAATACTTCTTAGACCAGAGATGGACTAAATATGAGGATTACACTAATGTACTACAGCTGTATCTAAGGGAAAATGTTGAAATTATCTGTCTGGCTATGGCGCACAATTGCAACAGTGCTGCACGATGTGCAAACAAGCAAAAACCCCCTCAAACATGGGACTTAAATACTAGATGCTAAAAACTATTTTTTGTTTTTAAACTCAAAAGAAACAATGAGGGTTTTAATTCCAAGCCATAGATTAATCACCATTCACCAGACAGGTTCCAATCAGCAAACCTGTCTCAGAAGATCTAGAAAGAGAGATGAGCTAAGCTTTCCAGAGTTCCACAATGCTAATTACATTGGTATTTCTCATTAGTGGTGTTAGGGCAAAAACTATGCTGAGTGGGTATTTGAATACTGTTGCTGGTAAATATTTCATAAGCTGGGAGTCAACGCATTTTCTAAAACTTTTGAAAGAGGGGACAAGACAGCAATAAACCTATAATTTGACAATTCACTGGAAGCTCAACCCTTGTATAAGGGTGCTACGTAGCACTTTTTACAAAGTATAGGAACGTTTTATTTGCTAACGGAGCAAATGTTCAGGATAGAAAGTGCTAGACAATGGCATCAGCTGCAATTTTTAAAGTAAAACTTTAAATTAACATTTCAAATATTCAAGAAATAGGTTATGTGGCTTGAGTACAGCTGGTTTTAATTTTTTGAGGAGGTTTTTTAAGGTGATGGAGGAGACTGGATCCAAAGTAAAATTTCAAGGATTGTTATTTATTTGGGATGAGTCCTGTCAGTTAATGCTACCTCTGTTGTTTCGTTCTAATATGCAACATCAACAAAACCTGCTGGAGAGACAGGTTTGTCTCCCAGAGACTACCCTATCTCTGGAATAGACTTCTCATGCACGTCAAACAGAGCATCTCACTGACCCTCTTCAAGTGCAACCTTGATGAGTGGATGGGAAACCATTAATTTGTCCCAGGGATTCCACCTGTGTCCATCATTGACTGGGTGACAGGTGTTGACTGAGGTTTCTTTTTGGAGATAAACTCTTAGCTAGGCTTGTAAGGGCCCCAGGGCCATTAGCCTAGTAACCTCCTATAATCCTATTAGTGACTTAACAGATTGTATGAACTGGTGCTTAAAATGATTGGCAATACTGTTGTAGGTGGAGCAGGGGTGAGGGCCTGACCTGGCTTTAGGAGGTTGTGTATTTTTTACTTTTAGCGACTTTAGTTTAACATTTTGACACATCATAGGGAGAAAACTACTATACATAATAGCACCAATATTTTTTAAGCACTCAAAAGTGTAAACCCAAATGAATCTCTCCACTTTATTGCAACCAGTAGAAATCAAAGCATAAACCAGTTTCACTTGGTTTAATATCTCCAAATGCGTAGTTTACATTCCATTATGGCGATCATGCTATAGCTAAAATTCATGAAATTAGTTTTGCTTCAGTCACTGTTGTTAACCAAGAGTGCTCCTCTCAGCACCTAGAATGTGCACAGAAATGACTCATCTGGAGTTACATGTACTGGTAGCATGTTTAAGTAAGTTTACTAGTCCTTTTGCCCCTGCTAGTACTGGTAACATGTTTAAGTAAGACTGTAAATTCATTTTTGCTAGTCCTGTTGCTCATGCTAGTACTCATAACATGTTTAGGTAAGACTGTAAACTCTTTTTTACTAGTCCTGGTGCTCCTGCTAGTGCTGGTAACATGTTTAAATAACAGTCTAAATTAATTTTTACTAGTCCTGTCACTCCTAATAGTACTGGTAACATGTTTAAGTAAGACTGTAAATTCATTTTACTAGTCCTGCTGCTCCTGATAGTACTGGTAACATATTTAGGTAAGACTGCAAATTCATTTTTATTAGTCCTGGTGCTCCTGCTACTGCTGGTAACATGTTTAAATAAGACTGTAAATTCATTTTTACTAGTTCTGCTGCTCCTGCTGGTAATGGTAACATGTTTAAATAAGACTGCAAAGTCATTTTTACTAGTCCTGTTGCCATGGGAGCCTGCAGGATTTTTTGAAGGGGTGCAAGCCCAGAGCCACCCCACGCAGCCATTCCAGTGTCCCATTACTTGGCTATTTCTCCCCAGTTGTCATAAGCACGTCACAACTCTCAGTGTGCATACTGTTTTATGCTTTACTTCTTCGATGATTGTAGATATTTGGATTTAATTTATACGTTTTATTTCAAATTTTATAGCACAAACACTGATAGACATTTGCTAAACAAAACTATAGTCTTACAATGAAAATAGACTTACCATTAAACTTCTCAGCCTTTGAAACTCGCATTCACTGAAACAGCATTAAAACCCACATTCACAGAAAATGCATCTGGCCAGTGGCAGGTTAAATTTATTACCTTTAGGCTGTTTTCAAATCATAGGTCCCTTGCACACATTTTTAGGACCATGCAAATTTTCTTTGATTCACCTTCCTGATTGTATTTATAATATATAATAATTGAATTATATCCCTTATATAATACAGCATCACTTGTTAGTGAGTGTTTCAAATTTATAGTTTTAAACATTTTTCCAGTCAGCAATGAAACAAGACATATGAACCAATGATGACAGATTGCCCAATTCAGAACATTTCAACCATAAAAGGACACTCACACTTCTGTCATTACAATACACCAATATACACCAATATCAGCCAATATGCACAACCTCTGCAGAAGTAAAGGTCATCTGAATAATTCCACATTAAAGAGATCTGAAACTAATAAAGCAGTTTGTTGCTAGAAAACAACTTTATATTTCAATGTTTCATTTCCCTTGAAGAATAAATTGCTTATGTTACATTAAAAAAATGGTAATCTGGTATATTGCAATAGAGAATGAGTGGCAAGCTGAAAAACAGGTTCATAGTTACTAGGCACCTCATCCAAAGGAGGACATACTGAGGACTGCAGCACCCCACCCCCCTTAAAATACAAATCTACATACTGTGGGGATAGTGGTAGTCTATGACAGAAGAATGACAAAGAAGCTGAAAAGTAAGGTGTACAAGACAGTGGTGCGACCAGTACTACTGTATGGTACAGAAACCTGGGCAGTAAAGGCAGAACAGTTGAAGAAGCTAGAGGTGATGGAAATGAAGTACCTGAGAAAGGTGATAGGATGCACACTGTGGGACAGATGAAGAAATGAGGACATAAGAGCAGAAGCCATAGTAGCTCCATTTGCAGAAAAGATCAAAGAGAACAGATTACGGTGGTTTGGGCACATGCGAAGAAAAGCTTAAAACAATCTGGTGAGACAGATTTGGGACAGACAGGAAGAAGGTAAGAGGAAGCAAGGACATCCAGTAAAGCATCTATCCAAAAAAAAACCCTCTAACTAGGTCATTTCACTGTTTCTCACACACACACATACCTCAACCTCTTAGTACAAGAAATGTGGACAAAGTCTAAAATAAATAGGGACATATTATAAATATTGCTCTCATGAGCTTAGAAAATTGCTAGAATAACTGGATGTGTGTTGGTATGCATTTTTCCTAAAGGATATGACATGTGAAACTCAAATGTTTGTCATTATTTAGCAACTTCACCCTTTTTAGGAGGAATATGAGGCAAAACACTGGACATTCTGCAAAAACATGGCTAACTAAGGGGTATGCTATCTTCCTCTTACACAGACACAGACACACACACACACACACACACACACACACACACACACACACACACACACACACACACACACAGTCTCTTAGTACAAGAAATCTGGAGAAAGCTTGTCATAATGTTGGGGACAAAGGCCCAGAACTAGGGACACATTTAGAAAGTTGCTAGAATAACATAATTTGTGTTAGAATGCATTTTCTGAATGATATGAAGTCTGAAACTCTAATGCATGTCATTATTTAGTAACTTTAATCCTTGGCTCATCCTAGTGATTTGTCAAAAAAAAACAATTTTTATGAGGAACAGGCCAAAACTATAAGCAAAAATATGGAAAGTCTGTGAAAAATCTGTACAGTTGAAAGGTATGACTCATGCATATATCCCCCTACCTCCTTAGAAAGTGGATAGAACAACAAAGTTTGCATTACTATGCATTTTCTGAGGATATGAAGTCTAAAACTCAAATGTTTGCCATTATTTTCTGACTTCAGTCCACAATGATTTGCAGAAAAACACAATTTTATTAGAAACAAGCCGAAAATATGAGGCAAAAATATGGATAATTGCGAGGTATGAACCCCCCCATCTTACTTACACACACACACACACACACACACACACACACACACACACACACACACACACACACACACACACACACACACACAGACCTACCTACTTATTACACACACATACACCTCTTCCTTTACCTACCTACTTCTTACATACAAGCATACACACCCCTAGCTACCTATGTCTTAAGTCCACACACCCCTACCTATTTCTTACACTCACACCCCTATCTTGAACACATGCACACACCTATCTCTCACTTGTACATTTGTCTGCACTCCAAATGTTTTCTGAAATTCAAATTCCACGAGTGCACTGAAGATTTTTATTTATTTATTTAACATTTGTTAAATGGGAAAGTCTGACTTGGAACAAAGCCAATTTTCAGTGGAGGCCCAAGGAGAAATGCTCCAGATGCATATCTTTGTAATTTGAGAGAAGACCGGAGCACCCGGAGGAAACCCACATGAACCCAGGGAGGACATGCAGACTCCATACAGAAGGCACCCCAGCCGGGAATCTAACCAGAGAAGCTCTTCCTGTGAGGCAACAATGCTACTTCTGCACAACTGCGACGTCCAAAGATGAAGATATAAACCATCGGTCGTACAGACACTTTTGTGTCTGTGTGATGGGACCAAAGGGAATTCTTAAAGAATGCCCTTAAAAAAAATTTAGTTAAAAGAATATTAATCTCACAGCCAGCTGATTCCAGGGGTTGCAAGTGCATCCCCTTGCACCTGCCTGCCAGCGGCCTTGCCTCTTGCTCCTGCTAGTACTAATAACATGTTTTAGTAAGACTGTAAATTTATTTTTACTAGTCCTGTTGCTCCTGCTAGTACTAGAATTGTCTGGGCATCTTTCTTCCACATTGCTCACTGGTATGTCTTCTTCCATATGAACCTGTCTCAACAGAGTCACCAGATCTGTTTAAATCCAAACCAAGCAGTCACATGGCAGGGGGTCCAAATGGAGAGATGAAAAGTCAGCAAGCAAAGGAGAGCAGTAGTGCTGAAATTGAATTCATCCTCAAGTCTTGGTGAGTACCTTCACGAGGTGGACCCTGCTTTCACAAAATCTCACCAAGGCAACACTGTTATATTGTCTGACCAATCCTGGTAAGTGCTCTGATGCCAAGACTAGAAAACATGACAGTGTAGAATCCTCAAAGTACGGAAATATTCCTGCAATGGGGCCAGGCCAGGGGGAGGATGGCCCCCCTGTTGTAAAAGGGAGTAGCAGTTCACAGAAATCACAAAAATTGATAGGCCAAAGAAGAGCCATAAAGACGATAGAGTGGGCTATTGAGGATAACAAAGAAATTATGCATTGTTACTATTATACAAAATCCCCAGAATTTCCAGACACAAGATATACAAAAAGATTGAGATAAGTTAGAGGAAAGAAAAATACTTCCACAAGAAAAGCTGTCAGAAGCTTGAAATAAAAACTTGGGGTCATTAATACAGCAGATGTTTAAAAAACAGTATATAGATCAAGAAGCTTTGATCTGTTTGGAAAAAGAAGCATCTGAAGAAATACAAAAATGTAAACAACAAAACGGAGAGATTTTTGAAAAGTATGAAAAAGGAGATATGGACATGGGAAGGAAAGAGAGACTGATATGGTGCAATATTTATGCAAAGGCGAAAGCCAAATTAATCAACATAAAGAAGGCAGCCTGAAAGATATTCAAAGAGAAATACAGGCAGAGGCATCCAGATATGTAAAATTTCACAGTAAATAAAATAGTATCACAGAAAGGGAATGTAGAAAAGCAGATTAGTAAAGTAGAAGTTAAAAATAGAAGTTGAAGTTATGGAGTGTCTGCAAAGTGAAGGATTTGATGTAGAAGGTCATAAACAGGTTACATCACAGCATGATGGAACGAGTCCCCAAAGTAAGAGAAACAGGAAGATCAGGAGACGTCCGAAGAAGGAATATGGACATGGGAACAAAAAAGAGATTTAATATGAAGTAATATCCATGCAAAGGAGAAAGCAAAACGAATCAATAGAAAAAGAGCAGCATCAAAGATATTTGAAGAGAAATACATGCAAAGGAATCCAGACATGGAAAACTTTGCAATACAAAAAACAAGAAAACAAAGAGGAAAAGTAGAAAAGGAGATCAGTAATGGAGAAGTTAAAGAAATAGAAACTGAGGTCATGAAGTACCTCCAAAGTGAAGGACTCAGTGTACCAAATCTAATTCAAAAAGCACCACAACAGGACAGAGCAAAGGTTAAGGTGAAACCAGTGGAACAGGAAGTAATTGGTCAGGTGCCATATGAAGATATTCTGAAATCTAATTCAAAAAGCACCACAACAGGACAGAGCAAAGGTTAAGGGGAAACAAGAAGTAATTGGTCATGTGCCATATGAAGATATTCTGCCACTTTCCACAGAAAACCAGTATAAACATCCACCTGAAGCTGGACAGCAGGGGAAGGAACAGGAAACTGTGGAAACTCTGACGCAGTCAATGTTGAGGTGTGATAAGCCAGTGAGTTCTCATATGACAGAGCAACGGATGGCACAGGATGAAACTGAAAAGCATGTGCCACAGGAAGATGTAATAGAACTTTCTATAGAATGCCTGCAGGAAATAGAAAACAAAATATGTGCCCTCAGTTTAGAAGAAACATATCTAAGAGAAGAGTTGCTTGACTTAATAGAGACATATAGACATATTAAGATTAATGAAAGAAATGAACTGCAGAAGGTCAATAAAGCACAAAAAGTCAGAAGTTTGATAAAAGAAATTAACATGGTAATTAGGACTGTCCACAGAGATCCATGCAATATAACAGAAGTAAACAGGATATATTACTGTGTAGCTAAATTAATAACTGATAAAGTTCTACCACAAGAACACAGGGTATTGAGGGAGAGAAAGGGGAGAAATTGAATACCATTATGGAATTACTGAATAGAGAAAACTATAAAGCAACTAAGACAAGAAGTGTCACTATTAGAAGAGTATAGAAGAGGGAACAGACCAACAAAAATACTCAAAAAATAGATGTGCTACAAAGCAATGTGCAATATTAAAACAGATCAGGATCTATCATGCACTATTGCAAATAATAAACTAAAAATTTCAGCACAGGCAGAAAAACTTAGAAGATATTTACACAAATGTAAAGGAAAGTTACAAAATAACCAATTTATTGGTGACCCAAAAAAGTTTTATAGAGAATTGGGAAATAAGGTAAAAGGGATTGAAAGACCACCAAAAAGAAAGACGAAATAGATAAATTTTGGAGAAGCATCTATGAAGATCCTGCAGAATATAACAAAGATGCTAATTGGATAGAAGAAGTAAAAGAAAGAATAAGAAGTTTAAAGATACAGGATATGAAATGAGATGAGGTAAAAACCAGAGAGATTGAAACAAAGTTAAGAAAATCCTCTAATTGGAAAACCCCAGCGCTAGATGCAGTACCTAACTTCTAGTTAAAAGTATTAACATATTTGGACGAAGATTTAGCCTTCAGTAAGAACTATTTATATGCGCACCCCAAACAGAAACCAACCTGGCTAACAGGAAAAACAATGCTCCTACTTAAGAGTGAACCTTCAAATGACCCTAAAAATTATAGAGCAATAACTTGCCTTCCGACGACGTATAAACTTTATACTGTAATTAATGCTGACCGTGTTTATAGTCATTTAGAAGAAAACTCAATTATGGCAACAGAAGAAAAGGGCAATAAAAGAAAGTCATATAGAACAAAAGATCATTTGTTGTTAAATAAAGTCATAGTGGAGAACTGTAAAAAGGGGAAGAACTTAAGTATGGCCTGGATTGACAAAAAACATTTGATAGCATCCCACATTCATGGATAGAAGAGTGCTTAAAAATGTATAAGATACACCCTATACTGATCGAGTACATTACCGTGACCATGAAACAGTGGTAGACCACTTTGCAATTAAGCCATGATAAATGACAATTTATTATTCCAGGGATAAAAATCCAAAGGGAGACATTCCAGGTGACTCTTTGTCACCACTGCTGTTCTGTTTTGGCTTTAATCCATTACGCTGTCTACTTAACAGCTTTAGGTCATGGCTATAATTTGACTCCTAGAAAACAACAAAGTGCAAAGACTTCTCATCTTCTCATTGTCGATGATTTGAAACTGTATAGCTCATCAGATGAGGAAATGAAAGCACAACTGTAAGTTAAAACTTTTTCAGATGATTAAGAATGTCATTTGGTCTTGATAAATGTGCAAAAGCAACCTTTAAAGCAGGAAAACTGCAGCACCAAGAAAACATCAGTTTGGGACAAGAATGTGATATAAAAGAACTTGAGCAAGAGGGAGTCTATAAATATTTGGGAATTGATGAAGGGTCAACAATAAAACATGAACAAATGCAAATAAAACTTAGTAAGGAGTACTTCGGAAGACTTAAATTAATCCTGAAAACAGCATTGACATCTAGGAACAAAATCCAAGCTATAAACCAATTTGCTCTTCCTGTCCTAACTTACAGTTTTGGAGTGATTGACTGGTCCCAAAACTTGCTGGATAGATTAGATAGGAAAACAAGAAGGATGCTTCATGCTCACCAAATGATTTCCAAAAATTAGTGCATACCAAGATTATATAGTCCCCGTTCTGAAGGAGGGATGGACCTCCTTGAAATTGATTACATACATAGATCTGCAATCATGGGACTCCACACATATCTGCTGGCCTCACAAGACTCAAATGTAGTGAAAGTTTTGAAACATGAGGAGAATAAATCTAAGATGACTTCCCTGCTTAGGCTAGCAGAAGCATATCTGCATCAAGCAGGAATGGAAATCAAACCAGAAGTATGTAAAAATCAGGCAGCAACTGAATGTGCCAAAAAACAAAAGAAAGAATATAAGGTGAAGGACCAGATGAGAAGGCAAGAAATGTGGAAAAAGCATAAATATAATTGCAAGTATAGAAAACTTCTGGAAGGACTTCATGTTGATCAGGAACAAACGCAGGAATGGTTAAGGAGAGGTGAATTTAAACCAAGAGAAGAAAGGTTAATATTGGCAGCCCAAGATAGTGGGTTACGTACACATTGGTTTTCAAAGTCTATTGAACATGTGGGAGAAACAGACAAATGTAGTTTTGTAAAGCAGATTTGGAAACAGTTGCACATCCCGTTGCTGTTTGCAACATACTAATGGCAGAAGGACTATATACTGTATGGCATAATAATGTGGTGAGACTGCTGCACTGGGGATTGTGCAAATATTATGGTATTGAAGTGGCTGAAAAACACTGGACATATGAACCACAAAGCATCATAGAAAATGATGGTCTACATCACATGGAATCTCCCATTACAAACAGTTCAAAAGATAGATGCTAGAAAACCAGATGTAGTAGTCCAGGAAAAGAAGACAAAAGTAGCACTGATCATTGAAATCGCAATACCCAGTGAATACAGTGTCCTGCATACAGAGAGAGACAAACTCATAAAATATCAGGATTTGCCAGCAGAAATGAGAGCACTGTAGAAGAAAGATACCCAGATAGTTCCAATAGTGTTATGAGTAATGTGTCTTGTAAAAAAATAAGAGTCTATAATCCTATTTAAATACACTACCAATACATGTAGCTCCATACGAATTGCAGAAGGAGTCATTACTGGGCACATTGCAGGTGCTGCAAAGAGGACTTCTGGCTGATATCAAAGATTGAAATAATACTAATTTCATGAACTTTAATCGTACTTTGACTTAGGAATGGGGTCAATTCCTGCCATGGTATTAGAAACCCAAAAGATTTGAAGAAATTTAAGAAAAAATAGAAATTTGAAAAAACATTTAACAATGTTTTTGTGAATATAGGTTTAACAGTAGTGACATACAGGGGTGTGTATGACTAATAGCAGTGCCAAAAGGCACAAACCAGTTACCACAGTAATGGTACCCTCTACTGGTAGACATAACTCAGAGCACTTACTTTTAACCCGTCTTAAATCCAAATCAAAACTTGAACAAATGTATTATAATTTTCATTAGTTATATAGAGGGTTCTACCTGACTGAGTTAGGGTTAGGGTTAAGTGAGTTAGGGTTAGGGCGATAGGGTGGGTTAAGTGAGTTAGGGTTAGGGGACCTTAGGGTTAGGTAAGGTTTTAGTGTGGGCTTGTAAGGATTTTGGTGTGCTTGTGTTGTGTGTGGTTTGTGGAATGGGGATGTGTTGTTTTTAATAATTGTTATTGTGGTGTGTGCAGTGTATGGGGTTTTCGTGTTTGTGTACCGTGGTTATTTCCGGTTATGTGTGGTTTCGTGTTTATGGACTGTCGAATATGTGGTGTCGGTGATGTGGTTGTCGGTGTTGTGTGGTTTCGGCTATGTCAGGTAGAACCATATAGAGGTAGCTGCATTCACTAACTCAAAGAAAAAAATGTGAGAGCGATTATACATCTATTTGGCTGTCATAAATCAATATACTTTGGTATTAATAAAAATTATATTATTAAATTTACAAATCTTAACATCATATAAAGTTTTGTAACCAAAACTACTCAAAGCAATATTGGCATATAGTGAATAGTATGACTAATATTGACAGAAGGAGCAGACGTATTACCACAGGACTAATGGCATCTATAATTATACATAACTATTACCTCTTCATTTATATTGATTTGTATAAAGTACCTAGAGTCGAAGTCCATTTTTTATTTCCCTCCATCTCACCTTACTCGTGTGTGTGCTAGCGTTAACCCTGTCTGCTAACCCTTAGTGTAACCCTGTCTTACACATTACCTTACCAAAAATGCAATTCCCTAAGAGTATCACAAAGACAGTATCACAAAGACACTTGTCTCACTGCAAGAAGTCCTCAGGCTTAATTCTCAGCTAGGTGCCTTCTGTGTGGAGTCTGCATGTCCTCCCTTTGTTTGTGTGGGTTTTCTCTGGGTACTCCAGTTTCCTCCCACATTCCAAAGAGATGCTGTAGATGGACTGGGCACTCTAAATTGACCATAGGTGTGAGCGTGCATGTGTATGTACATTAAAAAACAACAACAGCATCACAGCTAGCAACCCATTCGTGTGAAAACCGACTCTGGATGATTGTCACCGTTGAAGTGGCATTCACACTCCATGTGTATAAAAATGGGGAAAGGGGTTGTGAATGCATGAGCGAACACACCCACACACATATATACATACATACAAAATAAACACCCCCCACAGCACATATACTCTGACCTAACTTATCCCTAACTGTAACCTGACACCCCAGTCACGTGCATTTATAATATAAAACACACAACTAAAGGGATCCCCTACTCAAACCCTTACACCTACTGTAACCTAAAACCTCAGCTTACCTGCATGCATACATAGCTCACGGAGCCACCATAATCTGATGCTTAATATCTCCTGACGTCGAAAATGAAAAGTATCAGTTTAAAGCAATTTACTGAGAAGTAAGTATTTGAAAAAGTGCATGTCAATCATATATACATATATCTCTATCTATGTATATCTCTCTATGTATAATATTTATCTGTGTATTTATATATAGCCATCTCTCTCTGTATATATACATATTATAAACACATACATAATACTTTTAGTAAGCATTTGACAAAATGCATGGAAAACATATATATATATATATATATATATATATAACTGCATCTGTCTATATCGCTCTCGCTATATATAATATCCATATGTATATATAGCCATCTGTGTGTGTGTGTGTGTGTGTGTGTCTGTGTGTGTGATATATATATATATATATATATATATATATATATTATAAACACACAAGTAATACTTTTGGTCATATTGTCTTTTCATCTAATCACAAATAACTGAAAAAACTCACTGAGAATACTTTTTGTCAAAAGCATACTTTGCTAAATCCTATTTCACAGACATGTTTCTATACAATAAATATGCCTCAGATGTTTCTTTTGGGAAGGAAATCCTCCTTCACCCTCCTTATGGGAGGAAAAACCCCTGCTGTATTTGCATGTTATGCCACAAGCTCCCCTACAGCATCTGCATGTTGTGCCACAAGCCCCCTGCATCATCTGTATGTTGTGTCACAAGCCCACCTGCACCATCTATATGTTGTGCTATAAGTCCTGCTGCACCGTCTGTATGTTCTGCCACAAGCAACCCTGCATCATCTGTATGTTGTGCCACAAGCCACCCTGCACCATCTATATCACACGCTACAACCCCCCTGCACCATCTGTATGTTGTGCCACAAGTACCCCTGCGCCATCTATATGTTGTGCCCCAAGCCCCCTGCACCATCTATATGTTGTGCCAGAAGCCCCGCTGCATGACCTGTATGTTGTGGCACAAGCCCCCCTGTACCATCTGTATGTTGTGCCATAAGCCCCCTGCAGAATCTATATGCCGTGCCACAAGAAACCCTGCAGCATCTATATGTTGTGCGACAGAGCTCCTGCAGCATCTGTATGTTGTGCCATAAGCCCCCTGCAGAATCTATATGCCGTGCCACAAGAAACCCTGCAGCATCTATATGTTGTGCGACAGAGCTCCTGCAGCATCTGTATGTTGTGCCATAAGTCCCCCTGCACCATCCATATGTTGTCACAAGCCCCCCGTACCATCTGTATGTTGTGCCATAAGCCCCCTGCAGAATCTATATGCTGTGCCACAAGAAGCCCTGCAGCATCTATATGTTGTGCCACAGCCCCCTGCAGCATCTGTATGTTGTGCCATAAGCCCCCCTGCACCATCCATATGTTGTGTCACAAGCCCCCTGCACCATCTATATGTTATGCCTCAACCCCCCACTGCACCATCTATATGTTGTGCCACATGCCCATGTGCAGAATCGGTATGTTGTGCCACAGCTCCCCCTGCAGCATCTGTATGTTGTGCCACAAGCCCCCCTGCACAATCGATGTGTCATGCCACAATACCACTGCACCATCTATATGTTGTGCCCAAGCCCCCATGCAGCATCTGCATGTTGTGCCACAACCCCCCACTGCACCATCCACATATTGTGCCACAAGCCCACCTGCAGCATCTGTATGTTGTGCCACAAGCCCCCTGCACCATACATATCTTGAGCTACAAGCCCCCTGCACCATCTATACATTGTGCCACAAGCCCCCCTGCAGCATCTGTATGCTGTGACTCAAAACCCAACTGCACCTTCTGTATGTTGGGCCATAAGCTCCCCTGCACCATCTATATGTTGTGCCACATGCCCCTCTGCACCATATGTGTGTTGTGCCATAATCCCTCCTGCAGCATTTGTATGTTGTGCCACAAGCCTCCCTGCAGCATCTACATGTTGTACCACAAGCCCTCCTGCACCATCAGTATGGTTGTGCCATAAGCCCCATTGCACCATCTATAGGTTGTGCCAAAAGCCTCGCTGCACCATCTGTATGTTGTGCCACAAGCCCCCTGGTAGAATCTATATCTTGTGCCACAAGCCCCCCTTCACCATCTATATGTTGTGCCACAAACCCCCCTACATCATCTGTATGTTGTGCCACAAGCCCCTGCACCATGTATATGCTGTGCCCCAAGCCCCCCTGCAGCATCTCTATGTTTTGCAAGAATCCCCCCTGCACCATCTATATGTTACCAACAAGCCACCCACACACCATCTATATGCTGTGCCATAAGCCCCCCTGCACCATCTATATGTTGTGCCACAAGTCCCCCTGCACCATCTATATGTTGTGCCACAAACTCCCTCCATGCAGCATCTATACACTGTGCCACAAACTCCCTCCATGCAGCATCTATATGTTGTACCACAAGCCCCCTGCACCATTTATATGTTTTGCCACAAGCCCCCCTGCCGCATCTGCATGTTGTGCTACAACCCCCACTGCACCATCTGTATTTTGTGCCACAGGCCCACCTGCACTATCTGTATTTTGTGCCACAATCCCACCTGCAGCATCTGTATGTTGTGCACAAGCCCACCTGCAGCATCTGTATGTTGTGCCACAAGCCTCCTGCAGCATCTGCATGTTGTGCTACAACCCCCCCCACTGCACCATCTGTATTTTGTGCCACATGCCCACCTGCACCATCTGTAT
>NC_056743.1:353964987-354014987 GCF_019279795.1 Protopterus annectens | reverse complement strand
TTCGTCGACACCAAATCATCTCTGTTCATAACATCGACATTTCAGGTGGCCATCTTCCCCTTGCAGGACCCATGGCAGCACTTGTTTCTGTTACAACGCCGTAAGGTTTACGTGACTCTTTACAATTTACCCTGACAGCTTGTCCTTAACCGTAACAGAGAAACAAGGGCTACCATGGGTCCCGGGGAAGATTGCTTACCTGAAATGTCGATGTTATGAACAGTCTATGATTTGGTGTCTAAGATGTGAGTGTCGATGTTTTGAACTGTCGGTGAACTCATAGGAATATATATATATATATATATATATATATATATATATGTGTGTGTGTGTGTGTGTGTGTGTGTGTGTGTGTGTGTGTGTGTGTGTGTGTGTGTGTAGGTGTGCCTGTAGGTGGGTTGGGGTGTATATATATTTGTATATGTAGCAGTAAGCGTGCTAGGTCCTTAAATCCTGTTGTGGCTCCCAGTCCTAGAATGAGGGTCAGAATAATGAGTACACTTGTGTAAGACCAATGAAAACTAGTAGAATTATGCACACAGTCATGCTGGCTCTACTCCATAAAAGTGAGCACATCCTACTGTTGCACAAAAGGGAACACATTACATTGATCCATAAAAGTGTGCACTTCACACATGCATGGTTTGCGGTTTAACCAAATGGATCACTGATTATTTTCAAAGAATAAACATAATGTAATATTTATTTATTTTTAATATTTTATGTATTAGTCTTTATATCAGGTGCCTATTCCTACAAGAGTCAGGAGTAGCTATGGGCACCCCTGTGCCAATACATACGCCAATTTGGTTATGTACCAGTGGGAGAGGCAATTTGTATTTAATCATCAGTGGTTTGGTAGAGTCCTACTATACAGGCGTTTTGTGGACGACATTTTAATAGTTTGGGATGGCACTTTGGAAGAATTTAATTCCTTCAAGGAATACCTTGAGTCAACAACAGATTTTTTAAGATTTACTGTTGAAGCATCCTATGATTCGGTGGACTTTTAGATGTTACTTTAGATATTAGAGGGGTAGATTGATACCCAAACTCCATAGAATGGCATGCTGGAAACACCATTCTGGCGGTTTGACAGCATGCATCCACGAGCCAGTTCCATAGAATCTTGAGACTATGTAAAGATAAAACTGACTTGACTCTAGAAGTTGATAAATTGGAAAAGATCATTGATAGGGCCAGTATACTAGAGAGCAGGTTCTGGGAGATGCTTCACCACTAAACAGGGAAGGAATAGGAGCCTATGCAGGTACCTGTATTAAGAAGTATCCTAAGGAAACAACTGAAAGGTTGCACTTTTTAACTACCTATACTAATGATTTTCTATGTAAGAGATATTATTTAAATAACTGGAAAATTTTGATCATAGATCCACCAACCTTAAATAAAAGGCCATTGTTTACATATAGAAACAACAGAAGTCTAAAAAGACTTCTGTGTGATAGACTACCTGCTGAATTGTTAGCAAGTCAAACACAGCATATTAGATATGGTACTTATTGCAATCATTGTAACTACTGCAAATTTATTCCAGGGAACAGTTGTTTATACATCCTACTATTAATTTTTCTTTGCACCCAAGTTTGAGGCCACTTGTGAAACAACAGGTTTAATATATTTAGCAACATGTAAATCCTGCTCTGCTTTTTACATTGGTCTCACAGAATCTACAACCACCAATACGATATTAAAAATAAGAATGAATTAAATGCATTGGCTAGACATGTTATATCTCATCCTAATCATTCCTTTGTATTTAGGGTGCTACAGGTTGTAGAACAGAGTAGAAGAGGTGGAGACTTTATGAGCCTCTTAGAAACAAATCAATTACATTGGATCTTTAAGCTGAGGCATTATCCCCAGGCATGTTTCCTGAGATCACATCTTGCTTCACGCAGATAATGTTTGTTATGGTTCATGATTAAGTTTAAGGTTGAGTCCATATTTTTATAGATTATATAGATTTTATAGATACATACTCTTGTGCATAAATATTTAGTCATATATACATTTATACATTTTATACGCATATTTTTATGCACACACATATATACATATTTATCTTAGTTTTATATATATTCTTGATATGTAAGTTCATATTGGTTTTAACTGTGCCACTTATATGTATTCATTAGATTGATTATTTATGGATAGCAAAATTAATTTAAAATGGGTGGTGAAAAACACACTCTGGCTAGGCTTATAAATGCCCTAGGGCAGATAGCCTAGTATGAACCTATGACCCTATATATATATGTTTGTGTCTGTGTCTTTCGGCTTTTTCCTGGTTAGGGGTCGCCACAGCGGAACTCCGGACTGCTAATGATTGACAGTAGATTTTTATGTAGTGGCTTGCCAGGCCTAATGCATAACCTTCAACGAAGGAACGCCCATTCACACATGTCGCCACACAGAAGATGCTCTAACTGAGAATCGAACGGGCAACGTCTAACTGTGAGGCGACAACTATATATATATATATATATATATATATATATATATATATATATATATATATATATATATATATGAGTTCACCGACAGTTCAAAACATCGACACTCACATCTTCGAAACCAAATCATCTCTGTTCATAACATCGACATTTCAGGTAAGCGATCTTCCCCCTTGCAGGACCCATGGTAGCACTTGTTTCTCTGTTACAACGCGTAAGGTTTACGTGACTCTTTACAATTTACCCTGACAGCGTTGTCCTTAACTTCGTAACAGAGAAACAAGGGCTACCATGGGTCCTGCAAGGGGGAAGATTGCTTACCTGAAATGTCGATGTTATGAACAGTCTATGATTTGGTGTCGAAGATGTGAGTGTCGATGTTTTGAACTGTCGGTGAACCTATATATATATATATATATATATATATATATATATATATATGTGTGTGTGTGTGTGTGTGTGTGTGTGTGTGTGTGTGTGTGTAGGTTGTGTGTGTGTGTAGGTGTGCCTGTAGGTGGGTTGGGGTGTATATATATTTGTATATGTAGCAGTAAGCGTGCTAGGTCCTTAAATCCTGTTGTGGCTCCCAGTCCTAGAATGAGGGTCAGAATAATGAGAACACTTGTGTAAGACCAATGAAAACTAGTAGAATTATGCACACAGTCATGCTGGCTCTACTCCATAAAAGTGAGCACATCCTACTGTTGCACAAAAGGGAACACATTACATTGATCCATAAAAGTGTGCACTTCACACATGCATGGTTTGCGGTTTAACCAAATGGATCACTGATTATTTTCAAAGAATAAACATAATGTAATATTTATTTATTTTTAATATTTTATGTATTAGTCTTTATATCAGGTGCCTATTCCTACAAGAGTCAGGAGTGGCTATGGGCACCCCCTGTGCCAATACATACGCCAATTTGGTTATGTACCAGTGGGAGAGGCAATTTGTATTTAATCATCAGTGGTTTGGTAGAGTCCTACTATACAGGCATTTTGTGGATGACATTTTAATAGTTTGGGATGGCACTTTGGAAGAATTTAATTCCTTCAAGGAATACCTTGAGTCAACAACAGATTTTTTAAGATTTACTGTTGAAGCATCCTATGATTCGGTGGACTTTTTAGATGTTACTTTAGATATTAGAGGGGGTAGATTGATACCCAAACTCCATAGAAAGGCATGCTGGAAAAACACCATTCTGCGGTTTGACAACATGCATCTACGTCACACTTTTAGTGGTATAGTTAAGAGCCAGTTCCATAGAATCTTGAGACTATGTAAAGATAAAACTGACTTGACTCTAGAAGTTGATAAATTGGAAAAGATCTTCATTGATAGGGGTTATGGCAAGGATCTTATCCAGTATACTAGAGAGCAGGTTCTGGGAGATGCTTCACCACTAAACAGGGAAGCTAGAATAGGAGCCTATGCAGGTACCTGTATTAAGAAGTATCCTAAGGAAACAACTGAAAGGTTGCACTTTTTAACTACCTATACTAATGACTTTCTCTATGTAAGAGATATTATTTTAAATAACTGGAAAATTTTGATCATAGATCCACCAACCTTAAAACTTATAGGTAAAAGGCCATTGTTTACATATAGAAACAACAGAAGTCTAAAAAGACTTCTGTGTGATAGACTACCTGCTGAATTGTTAGCAAGTCAAACACAGCATATTAGATATGGTACTTACCCTTGCAATCATTGTAACTACTGCAAATTTATCTCCAGGGAACAGTTGTTTATACATCCTACTATTAATTTTTCTTTTGCACCCAAGTTTGAGGCCACTTGTGAAACAACAGGTTTAATATATTTAGCAACATGCAAATCCTGCTCTGCTTTTTACATTGGTCTCACTAAGAGAAAATTAAAAAACAGAATCTACAACCACCAATACGATATTAAAAATAAGAATGAATTAAATGCATTGGCTAGACATGTTATATCTCATCCTAATCATTCCTTTGTATTTAGGGTGCTACAGGTTGTAGAACAGAGTAGAAGAGGTGGAGACTTTATGAGCCTCTTAGAAACAAATCAATTACATTGGATCTTTAAGCTGAGGGGGCATTATCCCCCAGGCTTAAACATGTATGTTTCCCTGAGATCACATCTTGCTTCACGCAGATAATGTTTGTTATGGTTCATGATTAAGTTTAAGGTTGAGTCCATATTTTTTATAGATTATATAGATTTTTATAGATACATACTCTTGTGCATAAATATTTAGTCATATATATACATTTATACATTTTATACGTACATATTTTTTATGCACACATATATACATATTTATCTTAGTTTTATATATATTCTTGATATGTAAGTTCATATTGGTTTTAACTGTGCCACTTATATGTATTCATTAGATTGATTATTTATGTATGGTTTAATATATTTGATTAGACAGCAAGATATGTATGTTTTTTGCATATTCAGTAAATATTGAAACTGTTTAGAGAGGAATTTTTTACTATCATTTCATGAAGCTATATAACTATTGAATTTATTTGATATTGTATCTGTTTTATTGCTCAATAGAATTGACTTAGCATCATTTAGTTCTATAGATATTTATTTATTCATCGACTTCATTAGTTTATTTGAATGAGTATATATTTCTATATTTATAGTAGTAACTAGGCACTATGTTTCACTTTATATTTATATTAATAGTATTATTCATACACAAATTCATGTATAGGTTTTACACCTTTTCTATACATGATTGTCTATATTTTGGATAGTTTTAAACTATACATAAATGCACTTTAAAGTTCCCAAGCAGCTAAAAAAGATTGTATTATTTATTTTTTATAGTATGATACTGCATTTTATATCAGGAATCGTATATTTTGTAAGCTGTTTCTTTAAAAGACCTGTTTTTCTGATTGCTCAATTGTTTAATTAATTACTTGATTGAGTTTAATTATGTGGGTATTCAACTATATAAGTTTGCAGCATTTGACTTGATGTTATGGTCTGAGGAAGCGTATCTCTGAATACGCGAAAGCGCTTACCGTCTGTTTATTAAAGAATATTATATATTTTATTTCGTGGTGAGTCCGAAGTCTTCTGTTACTAGTCTTTATATCATATTAATATGCATAACTGCCACTGAAACTGCTGCTGTCCCTGTATTTTTGTTTGAACAAGCTGTAAAAATGATGAGTAGACCTTGTATCTAATAATGAAATACTGAACCCAAATAAAACGTCAACAGTCTGAAACTCAGCTTCCTCCTCCCCCCTACCCATTCAAAAAACACTTTTTTTTAGCCAATCCCACATGCACTGCAAATATGTTCCAGCTTATCCAATCAGTTCCCATAAATAGGACCCGACTGCCGCATTTGCCTAAGGCTTTTGGCCAATCCTTGCCCACACTTCATGCATTTATTGGCTCATGAATGCAAATTAAAAGCTTATATCCACACCAGTCATATTCCTTTAAGCCACAAGGGGTTGGATTTGACCCATCATCATCAACCCCTCTTTTTAATTGTCTACATCGGGTTTGGGGTGTTGCATCGGCTGTTACCATCTCTCTTGATTCTGAGACACACTTGTACTTTCTTCTACAGTCACGCCGGATTCTCACAGGTCTCCTCTCAGACAACCCACGCATCTCTTTGATGGACACCCTCACGTCCTCTTGTCTTCTTCCTGTCTTGCCCAAAGCTTCTTCACCTGATTGTCTTCATCTTTTCTACACACATGCCCAAACTAACATATGTTTGACCTTTTCTGCAATTGGAGCTCCTCTGGCTTCTGCTCTGATGTCCTCATTTCCTTATCTGTCCCACAGTGTGCATCCTGCCACCTGTCTCATCACCTCTAGCTTTCTCACCTGCTCTGCCTTTACTGCCCAGCTGACTGTATCATACTGTAGTGCAATTTACTGCCCAGCTGACTGTATCATACTGTAGTGCAATTTACTGCCCAGCTGACTGTATCATACTGTAGTGCAATTTACTGCCCAGCTGACTGTATCATACTGTAGTGCAATTTACTGCCCAGCTGACTGTATCATACTGTAGTGCAATTTACTGCCCAGCTGACTGTATCATACTGCAGTGCAAGTCACACCGCTGTTTTGCATACTTCACTTTTCACTTTCTTTGGTATTCTTCTGTCATTCACTACTGACACTTTGTGCAAGTTGGCTGCAGCCCCCTGTCATTTTAGCTTTGACCCCCTCATTCAGACTAATTTTCTCCTCAACCATCCTCCATGTCCATGAAGCTGTTAACATGTTCCAATATTTTCCCTTCTCTCTCAGTTCTTAATGTCTTCTGATTTCCTCCATTTCCTGCCATTGCAACAGGGTTATCTGTACTCTGTTTCATCACGTTTTCAGTTTTGTATTCTGTTCCCCCATCCTTTGCAGAAGTTCATGTTCAGAGACTTCCTATAATACTACATCATCTATATACAGCAGCATTGGTGATCTCCCCCCAACCTGTTTGCTAATTTAGTCTGTCACCAGTATGAACAACAGTGAACTCTAAACCCTTATGCACCGCCACTCCCACTGGGAAGTCATCTGTGAATCTGAACACTGCTTGTACTTGTGTCATTGTGTCCTTGTACACAGTCTACACTAATTCTACCAATATTTCTGGGACTTCACACCATCACAGCACTGCCAAAATCAGCTTTTTTGGGAGTTGATTATGCTTTCTCCAGGTCTAAGAATATTTCTAGGACTCTTTCCTCATCTCTATTTCTTTTCAACTTTCTGTTTCACTGCAAACATTGGGTTATTTGTTATACATCCTGATCTGAATCCAAATTGCTCATCTGCCGTCTTACTTTCTACTACTCTGCATATTTGTCTAGCTATCACCCTCTTCAGAACTGTCATGAAGTGTGGCAGGAATGTGATACCTGTGTACTAGCCACAGTTGTGAATGTCTCCTTTTTTATTTAACATTGGCACCAGTATGCTTATCCTCCAGTCATCTGGGATACGTCTTTCTCTCCATATTGACTACCAATAGGAGCCATTTATCCCCTATCAAATCCAACATATCTGCTGTGACCTCGTCTGAGCCCGCCGCCTTCCCTGACTTCATTTTCCTTGGTTTCTTACTCCTCCTAAAGTGGGCTCCCCATCTTCTGTCATTTTAGGCTGTGTTGGGGCAGTACAGCTTCTGAGGGGTTTTCTACATTCAGAAGCTTCTGGAAGTACTCCTTCCATCGGCTTGTGATGTCCTGTGGATGGGACAGCAGGATGCTGTTGGCTTCTTTGCCTTCCTGTCTTTGCCTTTCAGTCTGGTAGTTTCTTTGGGCAGTAAATCCCATTCCAAAAGCTGGTGGACTGGCTGTGATACCTTCTTCTTCACGATTGCCACCGCTCTCTTAGTCTTCCTCTTTGTTAGCTAACCAATATTCTTCCTCAGCCCACTCCATCTTTTCTATCTCCCACTTTTTCCTGCATACCTTTTCTCTTTTGATAACTTTCTGGGGTTCTGTATTCCACCATCAGCTTTCCTTATGTACCTTATTTGCATATGTGGTTCGGCCACATATCTGTTCTGTAGTCCTCGCACACACCACATATCTGTTCTGTAGTCCTCGCACACACCACATATCTGTTCTGTAGTCCTCGCACACACCACATATCTGTTCTGTAGTCCTCGCACACACCACATATCTGTTCTGTAGTCCTCGCACACACCACATATCTGTTCTGTAGTCCTCGCACACACCACATATCTGTTCTGTAGTCCTCGCACACACCACATATCTGTTCTGTAGTCCTCGCACACACCACATATCTGTTCTGTAGTCCTCGCACACACCACATATCTGTTCTGTAGTCCTCGCACACACCACACACCACATATCTGTTCTGTAGTCCTCGCACACACCACATATCTGTTCTGTAGTCCTCGCACACACCACATATCTGTTCTGTAGTCCTCGTGACACACCACATATCTGTTCTGTAGTCCTCACACACCACATATCTGTTCTGTAGTCCTCGCACACACCACATATCTGTTCTGTAGTCCTCGCACACACCACATATCTGTTCTGTAGTCCTCGCACACACCACATATCTGTTCTGTAGTCCTCGCACACACCACATATCTGTTCTGTAGTCCGCGCACACACCACATATCTGTTCTGTAGTCCTCGCACACACCACATATCTGTTCTGTAGTCCTCGCACACACCACATATCTGTTCTGTAGTCCTCGCACACACCACATATCTGTTCTGTAGTCCTTGCACACACCACATATCTGTTCTGTAGTCCTCGCACACACCACATATCTGTTCTGTAGTCCTCGCACACACCACATATCTGTTCTGTAGTCCTCGCACACCACATATCTGTTCTGTAGTCCTCGTGACACACCACATATCTGTTCTGTAGTCCTCACACACCACATATCTGTTCTGTAGTCCTCGCACACACCACATATCTGTTCTGTAGTCCTCGCACACACCACATATCTGTTCTGTAGTCCTCGCACACACCACATATCTGTTCTGTAGTCCTCGCACACACCACATATCTGTTCTGTAGTCCTCGGACACACCACATATCTGTTCTGTAGTCCTCGCACAGACCACATATCTGTTCTGTAGTCCTCGCACACCACATATCTGTTCTGTAGTCCTCGCACACACCACATATCTGTTCTGTAGTCCTTGCACACACCACATATCTGTTCTGTAGTCCTCGCACACACCACATATCTGTTCTGTAGTCCTCGCACACACCACATATCTGTTCTGTAGTCCTCGCACACACCACATATCTGTTCTGTAGTCCTCGCACACACCACATATCTGTTCTGTAGTCCTCGCACACACCACATATCTGTTCTGTAGTCCTCGCACACACCGTTTTGAGGAGCTATTATCATTTTTCTTTTCAGCTCCACCTATTTCCTCTTCTTCTTGAGTTGCTACAGCCAGTTCAAATCTGACTTCAAGTAAGAAATTAATCTGTTGCTTTCTATAAACTGGATTAAAGTATGAATTCAAAAAATTACTGTATTGGTTTTAATCTGATCTTCTTCTTTCAGCTGCTCCCATTAGGGGTCGCCACAGCAGATCAACTATTTCCATTTCCTCCTGTCCTCTGCATCTTGCTCTGTCACACCAACCACCCGCATGTCCTCTCTCACCACATCCATAAACCTTATCTTAGGCCTTCCTCTTTTCCTGCTACCTGGCAGCTTCATCCTTAGCATCTTTTTCCCAATATACTCTGCATCCCTCCTTAGCACATGTGCAAACCAATGTAATCTTGCCTCTCTGGCTTTGTCTCCAAACCTTCCAACCTGCGCTGACCCTCTAATATACTTATTCCTAATCCTGTCCATCCTCATCACACCCAGTGCAAATCTTAACATCTTCAACTCTGCCACGTCAAGCTCTGACTCCTGCCTTTTTGTCAATGCCACTGTCTCCAACCCATATAACATAGCTGGTCTCACTACCCTCTTGTAGACCTTCCCTTTCACTCTTACTGGTACTCGTCTGTCACAAATTACTCCTGACACTCTTCTCCACCCACTCCATTCTGCCTGTACTCTCTTCTTCACCTCTCTTCCACACTCACCATTACTCTGAACTGTTGATCCCAAGTACTTAAGCTCATTCACCTTCACCACCTTTACTCCCTGCATCCTCACCATTCCTCTATCCTTCCTCTCATTCACACATATATTCTGTCTAAGTCCTGCTGACCTTCATTCCTCTTCTCTCTAGAGCATATCTCCACCTCTCCAGGGTCTCCTTCACCTGTCCCCTACTCTCACTACAGATCACAATGTCATCTGCAAACATCATAGTCCACGGGGACTCCTGGCTGATCTCATCTGTCAATCTGTCCATCACCATTGCAAATAAGAAAGGGCTCAGAGCTGATCCTTGATGAAATTCCTCCTCCACCTTAAACGCATTCATCACTCCCACCGCAGACCTCACCGCTGTCACACTACCCTCGTACATATCCTGTACCACTCTTACATACTTCTCTGACACTCCTGACTTCCTCATACAATACCACAACTCCTCTCTAAGCACCCTGTCATATGCTTTCTCTAAATCCAAAAAGACACAATGCAACTCCTTCTGACCTTCTCTGTACTTCTCCATCAACACTCTGAGAGCAAACATGACATCTATAGTGCTCTTTCCTGGCATGAAACTATACTGCTGATCACTAATCATCACGTCCCTTCTTAACCTAGCTTCCACTACTCTTTTCCATAACTTCATGCTGTGACTGATCAGTTTAATCCCTTTGTAGTTACTACAGCTCTGCACATCACCCTTATTCTTAAAAATCAGTGCCAAAACACTTTTTCTCCATTCCTCAGGCATCCTCTCACTTTCCAAGATTTCATTAAACAATCTAGTTAAAAACTCCACTGCCATCTCACCTAAACACCTCCATGCTTCCACACATATGTCATCTGGATCAACAGCCTTTCCGTTCTTCATCCTCTTCATAGCTATCCTTACTTCCTCCTTGCTAATCCACTGCACTTCATGATTCAGTATCCGCACATCATCCAACCTTCTCTCCCTTTCATTCTCTTCATTCATCAACCCCTCAAAGTACTCTTTCTATCTGCTCAACACACTCTCCTCACTTGTGAGTATGTTTCCCTCATTATCCTTTATCACCCTTAAATGCTGCACACCTTTCCTAGCTCGGTCCCTCTGTCTAGCCAATCGGTACAGGTCCTTTTCTCCCTCCTTAGTGTCCAACCTTTTATACAACTCTTCATACGCCTTATCCTTAGCCTTTGCCACTTCTCTCTTTGCCACACACCTCATCTCCTTATACTCTTGTCTACTTTCTTCATCTCTTTGATAATCCCACTTCTTCTTCACCAACCTCTTTCTCTGTATACTCTCCTGTACTTCCTCATTCCACCACCATGTCTCCTTGTCCTCCTTCCTCTTTCCAGATGTCACACCAAGCACCTTTCTAGCCATCTCTCTTACTAGCTCTGCTGTAGTTACCCAGCTATTCAGTAACTCTTCACTGCCACCCAGTGCCTGTCTTAGCTCTTCCCTGAACATCACCTCACAATTACCTTTTTCAATTTCCACCATTCGATCCTTGGTGCTGCCCTCACATTCATCCTCCTTCTTGATCACCAATGTCATCCTACAAACCACCATCCTATGCTGCCTAACTACACTTTCCCCTGCCACCACTTTACAGTCTCCAATCTCCTTCAGACTGGCCCTTCTACATAAGATATAATCCACCTGTGTGCATCTTCCTCCACTCTTGTATGTCACCCTATGCTCCTCCCTCTTGTTAAAATACGTATTCATCAAAGCCATGTCCATCCTTTTTGCAAAATCCACTACTCTCTGACCTTCTGCATTCCTTTGCTTAACACCATACCTACCCATCACTTCCTCATCCCCTCTGTTCCCTTCATCAACATGCCCATTGAAATCTGCTCCAATCATCAGTCTCTCACCCTTGGGTACAGTCATCACCACTTCATCCAACTCACTCCAAAATTTTTCTTTCTCATCCATCGCACACCCAACTTGTGGAGCGTATGCACTAACAACATTCATCATTACACCATCAATTTCCAGCTTCATAAACATCACTCTATCCGACACTCTTTTCACCTCCAAAACACACTTAGCATACTGTTCCTTCAGGATAATGCCTACGCCATTTCTCCTCCCATCCACACCATTGGTTTTAATCTGATGAAGCACTTTAATTTTGTATGAAAGATGATATTCAGGACTAATGGATCATGCAACAGGCTGTTTTTATTAATTTTTGATTCCTTACTCAATGAAAGTTTCAAGTTTACAGAGGTACCACAGATAGAAAATGAAGAACCTACAGTGATCTAAGGAAACCTATTTTTCTACCACAGCAGCCAAACTCTAAATGTTTAAATCTCACTAATATACCTTAGAGTTTTCCCTTGTTTTTTTATTTACAGTATATAGTGAATATACAAAGCTATAGACTTTTTCCAGTATTTTATATTGTTCTTTTATCTTCCTTGCTGCTTCAAGAATTATCCGTAATAATGACCTTACATCTGATTTAATTCAAGATAATAAAGGGCCATTAAATAGAAGTACATGGTTAATAATTATAAAACTTTTCATAAAATTAAAGCAGATTTTTGAACATACAGTCGAAAGTTATATAGCTGAAAGTAATAGAATACCTTTTCCCAGACAGCTTTTGTTAAGTTGCTATACCCACGGCATCCTTAGTTATATTAGTAACCATTTTGCCAATCTTTTGTTCAGCAGACAATGCTCTGTATAAAAACTTCCAAATATAAATCTTAGAGGATTTTAACATTTATATTTTAAAGTTAGAAAATGATTACAACTCTGCTATATTAAATACTATTTTTACATTCAACAACAAATAAAACACATCTGTTTATGTGTCTGTAACCTGGACTAAGCCTGTAATTGGCCATTGTTTGAATTATTTATTTATTTTATTTATATTTGTTGACCGGGAGTGTCCGACTGGACGTAGGTCCATTTTCAGCGGAGTCCCGGGGAGAAATGCTCCACAGTTAAAATAAACAGACAGTAGTTACATTGGATTACATAGCGATTAACAATTTACATAGCAATTACTTACAACATATTTACAGATGAAGAACATAGTACATCAGTAGACAACTAGAATCTTTATCTGTGAAGTACTTAACAGACATTAACAAATGTTAAAATAAGAAGTTCCTGCTGTATAAGTACTACGCTTATGAGCATCTGAGCTTGCTATAATCAAGGTAGTTAGGGAGTGGAAAGAAAGGTAGTGGTTGGATGGGATGGGTGATATTAGAGTGGGAGTTGCAAGGGCATAGCCAGCATGTTTTTAGGTGCGCTTTTAGTAAAGTTTTGAAGTGGGTGTATGATGGTACGGAGGTAATTGTGGGTGGGAGTGAGTTCCATAATTTGGCTATGGTGCAGGAGAATAGTGCTTCACCAGCAGAGTTATTGGCTTTAGTAATCTGCAAGTGATTTTTGTTGCTGGATCTTAGTGGTCTGGTGGTGCGATAGGTTTGGAGTAGATTCTGGAGGGATGGGACATTTAGTGGATGGTTTACTAGTTTGTGGGCGAGTGAGAGTTGATACCATTGAAGGAGGTTAGGAGTTCAAGCCAGCCCAGTTCAGCAAGTGAGAGACAAGTGAGAGACAGTGGTGACTATGGTAGGATGCCCCTGTGGCGAATTTGGCAATTTTATTGTAGCAGGTCTCTAGCTTGTTTAGATCGCATTGCCTTAGGTTGGTATATATTGGAGAGGCATAAAGTAAGGTGGAGATGAGGTGGGAATTTGATATTGAAATCTTTGCTGCTTTGGTGAGAAGATGCTTATTTCTGTATAATGCTCCTAGTTTTTTGTGGACTTTTTTTTTTGTCATGGATTTATGAATGTCAAATTTTAGTTTATTGTCTATTTCCACTCCTAGCAATTTGGTGTGTTCAGTTGGGTATATAGTGGTGTTGTCTTTTGCTGTGATGTTAAAGTGAGAGTTGTTTTGAGTATGTTTGGTGGGTTGGAAGATGAGTAGTTTAGTTTTGTTTGGGTTGAGTATTAATTGGGCATCGGATAATCAAGTTTCAACAGAGGAAAAGGCTTCCTGTGTGACTTTTTGCAGTTTGGGTAGGGACTGGGCTGAGCAGATGATGGTCGAGTCATCTGTGTATGAGTGTGCCATGTGTGGTGGCAGTAGTTAGGGAGATATGTCATTCTGCCATACAACGGATTGTTGGCGGTCAGTCAGGTAACTCTGAAACCAGTTGGTGATTGATTGTGAGAAGGATAGGTTATTGAGGACAGAGATAAGTTATTTTACACACTGCCTCTGTCTATAAGGGACATGTATAGTACCCTAGGAGTGAATTTATTGTTCCCAATCCATTTATACAAATTCTTTTTGAATAGAGAGAGAGAGAGAGAGAGAGAGAGAGAGAGAGGGATAGGCTTTGTTTTATAAAAACTGGAAGCTTATTCCATAGATGAGGTGACCTTTGGAATATGAATCTGTCTCTCCTGCAATTTCTGTTAGAGTCACAAATAAGGTTCAGGTCCTTGGAGCAACTAACCCTTGTGTAATTTTTCTTGTGAATATGTTTCATTTTCATTAGTTCTGAATCAGAAAATGTGTTGTAAGTCACCATATGAGATGGAGTAAAGGGATAGGCCCTTTAGTCAGTCTGCATGAAACATGGCTTATGCTTTGTATAGGGAGAACATGCAGACTCTAGAGAGACATTGCCCAGATGTAAGGATTAAACCTTGTGTATATGAGGTTAAGACCTTAACCATTAAGCCAACTGGGCTCATGTTTTCTGGTAACTTATTTTCAAGTAATGAGGAGCAGCATTTGTTTATGTTTTTGAAAGTTCAAAAATCTGGCAGGAAAGTGGCCTTGGACAACCAACTGCCTCAGCTTATAGTTGTGCAGCTGTGGTCAGTGTTTTGGCTTAGGTGTATAACCCTTAGTACTCCAAGCAAACTGGTATACCAAGTCCAGGGCAGGGTGATGATTTGTTCAGCATATGGTACGTGAGGGACTAAGGTGTTAATGATAATGACTAGCCTGGCTTCTTTTGTGAGTAGGTGAGAAATTGTGTGTGTAACTTTAAGCTGTGCAAGCACTTTTTTGGCTTGCAGTTCAGCATGAATATGGTAAGTTAAACTAAGGATACTCCTAAGTACTTCTGTTCAGAGGCTAAAACACGAGTAAAATTTCCCCTAGTAATATAAATACCACCTTGGGTCTTCCCTGAAAGAGGCAAAAGGCCTGGTGGGAGTAAACTGTAAACCTGTCAACAAAGGAAAATAAATAGAATAATATAAAACACAGATTCTCTATATTGATATAATTATTCCTAGATTATCAGGACCATTTATATTTATTACCTGTTGCTATAAGTTCTAGGTAAGTATTTTGTCTGTTTTACTTTTGTTGAATCTTAACTTAGACATGGTAGTAAATGCATTAAATACAAATAAATATTGTTGTTGTATAAAATAAATGATTTACTGAGTGATACCAGTGTTAGTGATACTTACTTGTACTAAATAATGAAGAGGCTTTTTTTTCAATTTTGGGATTAATGCAACAACATAAGTGATTAGATATGCAAGGTTTTTTTTATCTGAATGCTCAAAGGTAATAAAAGATATGGTAAAAAAAATTAGAACACATGCTCATCTGACCAGTATTTTATGTAATAACAGACAATAAGATCTGCAGAGTTGTTACAATCTCCAAATTATATGAGTATTAATACTTATCTCTGCATAAATGCAAAAAGCCAGCTGGCTACCAGTAACAGCTACAGCGACCCTGTTGTTAGTCTCCGTCACCTTTATACTTTCCCATCAGTTATAATATCCATCTCCGGCATGGCAGATAAGTATTATTAACTGCAATTACCTCTTGCAGTCACCAGACAGAATTGGTGTAGCTTTATAATCTTTCTTTTGAGCTGGTGGTAGTGGAAAAGCCATCATCTTGTTCTCCCACAATTTGTAATCGACTTCCTAGTCATGTTTTAAATGAAGAAAATTACTTGAGTTCAGAGTCGAACTGTTAGATCATCTACCCACTGTGTATAAATGTTGCCGATTTAGAGAAAAATCACTGAGAATCCCCACTGAATTCCTACTTGCAGTACAGGAATAGACTGACATATCTGTGTTATGGTAAAACACATTACATTTTTATCAAAACTAGTCACTTGTGCAGAGTACATACTTATCGTAGGTTTACTCATGTTTTACCAATGTTTGCCAATGCAGTACTTTCTTTTTGGGAGTTAAACTTTGTTGTTAACTCAGGTTACCAATGGTTGTGGGTGCTATACAGACGCTTTTTAGATGATTTGAATTTCTTCAGGAAGGACAGTGAGAAGAGATTGCAAGACTTTTATGACCACCTTAACTCTACCACTGAGTTTTTAAGATTTACTATGGACATTCAGGGGAGTGCAGCTAACTTCTTCGACCTTACTATATGTATTAATAAGTTTAATAAATGCTTTGAATCTATTTATTGTAAGCCAGCTTTCTCCAACTCCTTTTTACATTTTGAGAGTATGCATCCTGACCACCAAAAGAGCGCCCTTGTTAAAGGGCAGTGTGTAAGATTAGCAAGAATGCTAACTCAGAATTTGGAGTTTGAAACTGATGTAGAGAAATTAGTTAATATGTTTAAAGTTAGGGGATACCCTGCTGATTTTTTCCTTAATAAATGAGGTGAAAGAAAAGAGGATTGTGGGGCATTTTGTCTCACTCCTGGGAAAGTATAATGGGACCCCAGATAATTCAATTGTACGACATCTATCTTTGCATGGATTTAATAAGGCATTTGTAGTCACATTTAACTCTAGCTTCCTAGAAATTAGGGCTATAATACATTCATTTTGGAATATATTTAGGGTGGACCAGGAACACCTGGAACAGCTTGGGCCCTAAACCTCTTATAGTGTACAAGAAAGATGTTTCTTTTAAGGCATTGTTGAAAGTGTTAAGAAAGATCAAAGAGTGGGGAAAATGTCTAAATGTGGTCATTGTGTGCAATGTCCCTTTATTTTTGAGACATCTAATTTGTTGGTAGAGAATTTAGTGATTTTGAAACTGGCATAAATATCATTGTGGAAGTAAAGGGTTGGTTTATTTGGCCCATTGTGGTGACTGCCCCACATTTTGTATAGGAAAGACAAAGTTGAGCCTTAGGAAATGTATACACTAACTATGATAGTAGTAAAAAAGATCCTGGTAATGCTCTTTACAAGCATGTATCGGAGTATGCTGGACATGCGTTTAAGTTCACAGTTATTGATCAAGTTGATTTGGGACAAAGGAGTGGTCTAGTGGATGATTATTTGGAGTTCCTTGAACTGAAGTGGCAGCTTAGAGTGAATGCCACCCAGTACCCGGGATTGAATGACGCTGTTTCTTTATCTAGTGTTCTAAAATTGAGAGCAGTTGATTTTTTATAATGGGTGAGTAAAAAACTAAGATAAATTTGTTAAGGTTATTAACTAACCAATTTTATTCAAAAGTGTTATGTGATTTATAAGGTATTTTTGAGATATATTTATTATCATCTTTGTTGTGATAAAAGTTATTTATGTTTTATGTTTGTGTTCTTAACGGGTAAGGTTTCTTTAAATAGCTAATGGCCTTATTTTATTGGCTAATTGTTTTAATGTGAGTATTTAAGGCAAAGAGGAGAGAGTTTTGTTATTCTGATTGACAAAAGCGCTTAATAGATTATATTTTTGTGGCTCTTAAGTCTTCACCTTCCGATTTTTATTTCCTGGTTTTGTTTGTTGTCGTGAAGTGTTCTAAAAACGTAAGGTGTGTTTCTGCAGGTGGGGGGCAGAAAGTGCAACATGAAAATTGTACTGTATTTCTTCGATTTTTTATTTTTTTTTGGTTGCTTGAGTTCTGGTTAACTGAGAGTTTACTGTAGCATTTTTAGCTTTTGATAGCACTTTTACAACTTGCTCACTTTGTGATGACTGGTAAGCAAGTTGGTTTTGGGTATATGTTGGGGTAGATGGAAGGGAGAGAGGGATACAGTTTGAGCTGATAAGGTATGTGAGAGATGATTACACAATGGCTCTTACATAGAAGCATTCACAATGTAACAATCACGTTGACTGTGAGACACCCACTACACCCACCACATGCAGTGTGTATCAGGCACATAGACCCACATATTCTGAGTCCATTAAGTGTGATCTTCCTAAACCCTGAAGACCTTCCACAGATTGCATATACAAGAAATATCCTTAATAACCCCGAAAGCACACCACCAAAACAACACCAGCATAACACATACAGCCACATCTGCCAGTATCTCAGCCTCAAAGCTCATAAGGCCAACCACCACACAGCCCAATACTTTGGTCATAGGCGACTCCATTGTGAGAAACATAGATGTTCCACTCACCAGGTCGAGTAAGGATAAAATCATAGTTAGTTGCTTATCAGGGGTAATGATCAACCAGATGAAGCATGCACTCAGGTCATTGAATCCCAAGTAACAATATGACTCCGTCATACTCCATATGGGTGTGAATGACTGGAGAAGTACTTCCACAAACGATATGAAGAGAACATGGTGATATTCCAAGATGGCGGGCAGCCTGGCAACACTCCCTTCCTACAGCTCCACAAACATCAATTTCAATCTTCATAACCAAGACTCATTAATCTCCTTTTCCTCCCCAGAGCGGACAAGAATAGCTTCAGCTAAACATCTGGATCAAACAGTTTGGAAATTTCTCTGTTCTACATCCTATAAGCTTTCTATTTTGAATCCTGAATACTGCTACAGCAAACCACATGGCGGCTTGAGGCCTTGTATTAATTGCAGCACAGCACAGCCAGTCAATTAAATACCTAAATATGCCTAATGACCAGGAACAAATAGACTCACAAACAACTAAAACTAAACTATCACAATTATTTTCACCTGAAAAAGAAACGTTAATTAAAAGACAGTGAACTCAAAAACAGGAAACAACAAAATTCACTTCTAAAATAAAGGCTGAGGGGGCCTACTCTTTGGATGAAATGAAATCTGCTCTAATGCCCATACAATCTGACATTCAAAACTTTTCAGAACAAATGTCAAAACTGAAGTACATTGGAGTTAATTGTTACTTGCCTAGACCATCTGAGGCCAAACCTACAGCTAACAAAATGAAAATAGAAGAACTCCAAAAACAACCAAAAAATAATGAATCCATCCTAGAAGAAATGCAGCAAAAATCACAGATCTGGAGGCATGTAGCAGAAGAATCAATATCCGTATAGGAGGAATTCCAGAAACAGTTGACCAAGCACAACATCACACCCTAAAAATAGTTGCTTCACTGATGGAAAAACAGCCCACTGCCAATGATATTGTGGCAGAAAGTGTTCATATAGCTCTCCGAAGATCTCAAGACCCAAATAATCCATGACAGGTCTATGCAAAAATCCTGAACTATCAGCATGTACAAGCAATTCTCCATGCAGCAAAACAAAAAGGTACTCTACTGTGGCAGGGTCGCAAAATAACATTTGCAAAGGATTTAGCAATGCCTATCAAACAAGCAAGACAACAGCTGACCCCTTACTGTGCTTTCCTCATCGCAAAAAAAAAAAAAAATAAAATTCCAAATTAAATATACCAATACTCTTGCATTTACAAATAAGGATCAGAAATGCTTAGTTAAAAACAAATCAGAAGTAAAAACTGCCTTCATCAAAACATTTGGAAAACTTCCAAAGCTTTAAATAATTACTCTCCCTGCTACCACTCTAAAACAAGTAAGTTTTTACCTAAAAGCTGCATTAGCCTGTTTATTATGAGAAGCGATGTCTTAAAATGCCTCAAATGACGCATTGCAATCCACGCTGCCTTCCTGCACCATAAATCTTCATTTTCTTTTGAAACAAAACAGTAAAGGATCCAAAAAGCAGGCCGAGGGTTCTGTTGCAACATTTTAAGCCATGGATGGCTACAATTATTATCGTCATGCTGGAAAACACGCTCCATACTTCTTTGCCCTGTTTTACACTTCCTGCTCCTAGAGGGACACATTAAGTGGTGACACCACTCTACCCACTTCTTCCTCACAAGGACTGACTGGAAACTGGATAATCTTTGCAGTAAGCTCACGTTTTTGTTTATCTTATGAAGGATAGAAGGGGAAAAACATAAAAAAGCAATCCAACAATGCCAGAAAGAGACATCTGAATTATCATTTTGGCAAAAGAATCCTGGATATGAAGTACAAGACCTGATCAATGCAAAGTTTGAAAAGCAGTATAGACAAATCTAAATGGCAAGCAATAGACTTAATATGCACAGACTCTGCTTCTTCTTCTGGCTTTTCCTGGTTTGGGGTCACCACAGTGGATCACTTGTCTGCTAATGATTGACCGTAGAGTTTTACAGTGTCGAGCTGCCAGCCCAGCACCCAACCTTCCATGGAAGGCACACACACGCACACACTCACACCTAGGACCATTTTAGAGTGTCCAATCCACCTACAGCATGTCTTTGGGATGTGGGAGGAAACCGGAGCACCTGGAGGAAACCCATGTGACCACAGGGAGGACATGCAGACTCTGCACAGAAGGCACCCCAGCCGAGGATCGAACCAGAGAACCTCTAGCTGTGAGGCAACAACGCTAAATGCTGCACCACTGTGGCCGCCCATGCAAAGGCTGTGCTAAAAGTTACAAAAACAGTAATATACTATATGTTATAGGAAATATTATTGCTTGGAGTGCTGATTAGTTTATTTGCAATATGAGTAGTACTATTACAGCAAAACTCTTAAGTTTAATAACTACAGCTCTAAATGATATAGCTGCTTTTTTTTCTCTATGATGTTAAGAAAATGGACTGTAATGATGTTAATAATCAGACTGTAATGGCATGTCCAGAACTGGGACATGATTTTTGTTTAAAAAGACTTTGAAGGGAAATTTTCTATGTGTGGAGTTAACTGCTTGCAACACAAACACATATAGCTGTATGAGTCCAAACATGTGTAATTATAACTCCATTAATTTATGAAGGCTACTTCTCTATTAGCTTAAATCGAAGCATTAAAGGGGAATATTTTGAGTGAGTGGAGGTTGCACATCTTGTGTTCAGTGCTATTTGTATATAATGGATATATAAAGTTGTTGTGTTTGTACTGAAATGATTTGCTAGTTACTTAATTTTGACTCGAATCGTAATTATTTGGTATCTGTTTGACTCAGTACCTGTCTTGCTAATTCCTTTCTCTAAGAGATTTTAGAGCTACAATACAACCAAATGTCACATCTGTATTTAAATCTTTCCAAATATATAAGGAGGATAGGATTTCTGAAGCGTAGTGTAATAACGCTTAATGCCCTTTTTGTGTTTGGATGCTGTGGGAGATAGATTCATGGAATGTGAAGGGCTTGCAGGATGTTAGAAAAAGAAATTACTCTTACACTTAATCTACCGATCACATGCAAACATATTATTTCTCCAAGAAACACACCTATTTAACGAGGACTGGAACAAGGATAGAGCTAGACCTTGATTAACCTCAATTATTGCTTCTGGTAGTAAAACTAATTCTAGGGGAGTAGCTATTTTGATTAAGAAATCATTTAAAGAAGGAATTATTGAATATGGTACAGATAATATTGGTAGATGGTGCTACTTTAGATGTATAAATTCCTTATCCTGCAAGCCCTCACTCTTTCTAAATATATATGGTCCCTGTACAAATCAACAGGATTTCATAGTTCAAATATATAATCTACTGGCTAAATTTCCTGACCACAATTATATTAGAATTCTCTTTACTTGATCCGGCTCTCTCGAGTAGTCAGCTCAGTCAAGGGGATACATTCACATTCTACTCCATGCTATAAATCGTGGTCTAGGACTGATTTTTTTCTGATCTCAGAATCTCTCTTAAATGAAAAAACTCTATATTCAACCAGTCTGAGATTTCTAGCAGACCATTCCAAAATAACACTGAAACCTATGCCTTTAAAAAACATTCCAAATCGAAACTCGCCCCAGTCATGGTCCCTAAACCCAAATCTTCTTGATAAAAAGGAAGTAGTAAATTAAATTATCAATAGACTAGAAGAACTCAGTGCTAATCTTTCTATCACAGACATTGCTCTAGACATTCTATGGGCAGCACCAAAAGCCAAAATTAGGGAGCTACTGATTCAATAAGCCTCTCACTTTAAAAACTTAATAGAGAGAAAGAACCCAAAATAAAACAGAAAATCCAAGAAATTGAAAAATCACTCCAAGAAAACTTCAGCCCTGAACTAGAAACTCAACTTATCAATCATCAGAAAGACCTATACTCAATGCATGTACAAAATCTCTCATTCCAAAAAAATGATACTCCTGGCTAACTACTCTGAATAGGCCCAACAACCTTCCATGTTATTAGCTAGACTCAAACATTCATCAGGACCACCCTGTGATTTCACAAATTAAATACCATAATGAAATACTTACAAATAACCAAGATATACTGCGCACATTTGAAAAAATATACAATAAACTCTATGGCCCACAAGATGAAATACACCCAGAATCCTACAACTCATTTTTAATACTTTTACTTTCCCAGAAATTGAAAAACACCAATTTGAAAGCCTAGAGACCCCTTTAAGAACACAAGAAATTGCGGAAGCAATAAAAAGTTTTAAAAATAACAAAGCTCCAGGCCCTGATGGCTTCACTTCTAACTTATATAAAAAAATTGCTTCAGAACTTTCTCCTATCCTTCTTAGTCTTTGAATATATTTGTAAATTTGGATTTACTGATCTATATCTTAACAACTCTAAAATTATCTTTATTCACAAACCTAATGCTGACAAATGGAATCCAACAGACTACAGACCAGTTTCACTTATCAATGGAGACATTAAAATTATGTCCATAGATCTAGCGAATACTTAAAAATGTTCTCCATACAATCATATCCCCACAGCAGTCAGGATTTATGAAGGGAAGACAAAGCTGGGAGAACACACTTACCCTAGATGTAGCCATTCAACTTTCTGTAAACCATAAACTTCTCAAATATCTTGTGGCACTAGATGCTACTAAGGCTTTTGATAGAGTAAATCATGAATTCTTGTTGCTGACTATACAGCAATTTAACTTCCCAGACAACTTCATAAAGACAATCAAAATCCTATATAATTCTTCATACACTCCTCTAGTCATCAGCAAGCTACATTCTTCTAAAATAAAATTAAATAGTGGTACAAAACAGGGTTGTCCCCTTTCACCATATCTTTTCTACATATATAATATATATATATATATATATATATATATATATATATATATATATATATATATATATATATATATATATATATCAAACTCTTATTTATATATTTAAAGCAAAAAAACTTTCATCATATACCTAGCATTCTGGGCAATAATCTTCTTTTTCAGCCTTTGCAGACAACCTCATCATATATTTCCAGCTACCAAATACTGACTTAACTAAAATTGAAAATACAATCGAAATTTTCTCGAAAACTTCTAATTATGACATTAACCCTTCTAAATATCTTATTTTTTCAATCAACCCGAGCAGTCATAATGAGCCTCTCTTTCCTATAATTCAAATAAAGTTGAAATATACTTTTAAATACCTAGGGATAATATTTGACCATAATCACAAAAACTTTCTCCAAAATAATCTCCTTAAAACATGGACAATCATTGAAAATGATATATACAGATGGAAAAACATGAAGTTCCTCTTTCTTTCTAAGATAGCAATTATAAAAATGAACATTCTACCCAGAGTACTGTACCAATTTAATGCAACAAATAGTAACATCTCTTTAAACTTCTTTAAAAAAATAAAACCCTAACTAAATTAATCTGATTTCCTAAAACCCCAAGGATCTCCCTATCAAAACTAATGCTTTCTAAAAAGAAGGGAGGACTGGAGATTCCAGACTTCAGACTATATTCCGACATAATATGTGTGGGAGGACTGGGGATTACAGATTTCAGACTATTTTATGACATAATATGTGCGGGAGGACAGGGGAGTCCAGATTTCGAACTATATTACGACATATGTGCCAGCAGAATCATGTTAATTGCAGATCATAATCTAATCGACTCAACAAACTCCACCCATTGGGTTGATCTTTGGCATGCACATGTGAAACTGTGTAATATAAATCCCAAATTGTTGCCCTTTATAAATAAATCTGTATTAAAAGACAATAATCTATATAACCTAATCAGATATAAAATGAACGCATTCCAAAAGCTTCTCTCTTTACGTTGCATAACAAATGCTCTTATTGTCATGCAGCTCATTTATTTAAATCCAAACTTAAAACTTCATAATAAAATGATAAATCTTGACAAATTCCCTGAAATTAAAGACTTAACTGTACAGGACTTCTATGTAGTCAAGGATAACTCTCTAAAAGATATCAAAGAAAAATTAAAACTTAGTAACAAATATACAATAATTCTGAGACAAATCAAAGAGATAGTCTCAACTCTGGGGTGTTTCCCGAATGAGATACAGGAAGAAATAAATACTGCTATATCACTCTTGAAATGTCTAAAAATTAAAAAGAAGATGTTATCAATTACATACAATTTAATCTCTACCACTAAATATCAATCTTCTATTACATTTGCACAGTATTGGAGAAACAAAAACCCCGGGCTAACTGATATCCACCTTTCCCAAGCGATCAATAATACAAACAGATTTGCCCCCTTCAAGAAACTATTAAATACCCAATTAATGATAAATAATAATGCCTACTATACCACTGAATGGCTAAACAGTTTCTTTCCTAACACCTCACCTTTCTGTCCCTTTTGCCCCACAGTAACAGTCGACCTCTAACATATCGTATGGTACTATAAATATGCACAAAATCTATGGAACTCACTAAGGATTAAACTTGCAAAAATGGGATACGGTAAATCCACTCTTTCCTGGGAATTTGCAATTTTGCATGTAGGCCAAACTGACATACCCATTACCGAACTGAGGATTCAGATTGCTTTCTTTATGCTAATTAAACTGTATATTAAGCAAAATTAGACAAAGCATTCCAAATAAACTGGGATAACTTTGTGAACATGGCATCCACACTTATTCTATCTCATAAACTTACTACTGACTATACTAACAAACGCTTGAAATACCTTCTCTTCTGGAGTATTAATCTAGAGTGTATCCTGAAATAATACAGAATGGCTTTTTGCACATATTGTCTTATACTAGTACTATTAACATCTCCTTCTTCCAAAGAGATTCAACTCATTGTGTTCTCTGACATTTAAACTTTAATAATGTAGTATAAATAATAATGTAATACTGTAGCACTATATATAAATAGTTGTATACAGGTGATGTTTATTCTATATTCTACTCTATTTTCTAACTACTGAATTTAGATTCTGTACCAGTAACAATATATTGTATTAATAGTGTTTACATTGTCATGATTCTTCCATGAGTGGTAACAATATATTGTATCAATAGTGTTTACATTCTCATGATTCTTCCATGAGTGGTAACAATATATTGTATCAATAGTGTTTACATTGTCATGATTCTTCCATGAGTGGTAACAATATATTGTATCAATAGTGTTTACATTGTCATGATTCTTCCATGAGTGGTAACAATATATTGTATCAATAGTGTTTACATTGTCATGATTCTTCCATGAGTGGTAACAATATATTGTATCAATAGTGTTTACATTCTCATGATTCTTCCATGAGTGGTAACAATATATTGTATCAATAGTGTTTACATTCTCATGATTCTTCCATGAGTGGTAACAATATATTGTATCAATAGTGTTTACATTGTCATGATTCTTCCATGAGTGGTAACAATATATTGTATCAATAGTGTTTACATTCTCATGATTCTTCCATGAGTGGTAACAATATATTGTATCAATAGTATTTACATTCTCATGATTCTTCCATGAGTGGTAACAATATATTGTATCAATAGTGTTTACATTGTCATGATTCTTCCATGAGTGGTAACAATATATTGTATCAATAGTGTTTACATTGTCATGATTCTTCCATGAGTGGTAACAATATATTGTATCAATAGTGTTTACATTGTCATGATTCTTCCATGAGTGGTAACAATATATTGTATCAATAGTGTTTACATTCTCATGATTCTTCCATGAGTGGTAACAATATATTGTATCAATAGTGTTTACATTCTCATGATTCTTCCATGAGTGGTAACAATATATTGTATCAATAGTGTTTACATTGTCATGATTCTTCCATGAGTGGTAACAATATATTGTATCAATAGTGTTTACATTGTCATGATTCTTCCATGAGTGGTAACAATATATTGTATTAATAGTGTTTACATTATCATGAGTCTTCCATGAGTGGTAACAAAATATTGTATTAATAGTGTTTACATTGTCATGATTCTTCCATGAGTGGTAACAATATATTGTATCAATAGTGTTTACATTGTCATGATTCTTCCATGAGTGGTAACAATATATTGTATTAATAGTGTTTACATTGTCATGATTCTTCCATGAGTGGTAACAATATATTGTATCAATAGTGTTTACATTGTCATGATTCTTCCATGAGTGGTAACAATATATTGTATCAATAGTGTTAACATTGTCATGATTCTTCCATGAGTGGTAACAATATATTGTATCAATAGTGTTTACATTGTCATGATTCTTCCATGAGTGGTAACAAAATATTGTATTAATAGTGTTTACATTGTCATGATTCTTCCATGAGTGGTAACAATATATTGTATCAATAGTGTTTACATTGTCATGATTCTTCCATGAGTGGTAACAATATATTGTATCAATAGTGTTTACATTCTCATGATTCTTCCATGAGTGGTAACAATATATTGTATCAATAGTGTTTACATTCTCATGATTCTTCCATGAGTGGTAACAATATATTGTATCAATAGTGTTTACATTGTCATGATTCTTCCATGAGTGGTAACAATATATTGTATCAATAGTGTTTACATTGTCATGATTCTTCCATGAGTGTATAACTTCTTTTCATATTGAGAAAACAAGCCTTAAATGTATTTGCCGGTTATCTGAATGATTAACAACAAACTCCACCCATCCATACTCTCCTCACCCCAGAAAATGCAGACATTTGTGCAATTACTGATATGTGGTTTAAATCTGCAAAAGCACCATGGCAGTTCAGGGCTACAATGTCTCCCTCACATTTTGACCAGCTACTGCAAAGGTAGGTACTAAATGTGGAGACGTCAATCTACATTAAAAACAAACATACCCCAAGACTGGTTAAACTGGTTAATGCGCTTGATCTTCTGTACATCCAAATTACCAGAGGAAAAGTCCCGTACCATATCATTGAAAGCTATAGGCCCCCCTCTGTGACCCAGGAAACCCATAACACATACTTAAACTTAGTGAAGACACTCACCATTTAACCTGATGCCATACTAATGGATGACTTTAACTACCCCGCTATAAACTGGGACTCATGCAGTACTCAAAACTGACAGTCTGAGAGATCCCTGGACTTTGTCAATGCAAACACCCTGGATCACTAGGGGCACAAACATACCAAATCTGGTCATCACTAACATGGGAGTATGCTGCTCCCATCTAGTATGATGCCATCTCTGACAAAGCTGGACCATAAAGATGTCCTTTGAAATAAAAATAAAACCCAGGATCCTAAATAGGATGAAGCATGACCTGTCAGGCCACTAGCATCACTATTTAAAAATAGATTCTCTGCTGGCTTCATTCCACATAGGTTGAGAAATGCAATGGTCATCCCTTTACTTATGGGAAGGCCATCTACAGATCCCAGTAACTACACACCCATAAGTCTGGCTAGTCTAACATGCAAAGCAATGGAAATAATTATCACTTAAATGGTTAACAATGACATAGAAGATCTTCAGACACTAGATCCATCCACGTTTGCCTTTATTAAGGGCAGATCATGCCTACTCAACTTGGTGGAATTTTTAAAGAAGGTTACCAAACAATGGACAAGGGGAAAAAATAATGCAAACTGCATACTTTGACCTATCCAAGGAACTAGATACAATATCCTACTCAGGCATTATAGAAAAACTCACATAAATCACTATAAACTCCTCTGGAGCGAGTGACAGCTCTCAGATAATATCCAATAAGTTAGGATAGGGGAGTCAAAGAGGCTAGTTACTAGCAGAGTCCCAACGACTGCTCATTCCTCTCCTTTTTGGCATCTACTTCTCCAAAGTCAAGGTCAAAATCAAGTTCCTCTTGCTGACTAAGTTTGCAGGTGCAGTCATAGAACCCCCCCAATCTCTAATATCCTAAAGGAAGGGCTGATGGAGACAAATAACTCAGTAATAACTGATGCCAAAGCCACAGTGGTAACTCCAAAAGATGCAAAATAGTATCCTTTGGGATATCCGCTACCACTGGACACTACCTTACTGATAACACTCTTCTAAGAGTAGACCCAGTAGTCTGGACACATGTAGACATTAAGCTGGTCTTCGCTGTATTATGGTAGTAAGGTGATCATTCTATGTTGAGCAACATATAAGCTAGGGTATGGCATAACTTCAGCTCATAGGCCCAAGGAAATCATTGTTTTACTGTATTCAGCACTCATCAGACCAATCACTGAGTACAGAACCCCCTTTGGTGTGTAACTGACCAGGTACATGGAACAACAATAACATCCACAAGGGCTCCACACAAAAAGGATACAGAGTGTACACAATATGCCTGTACCCAGTATCCTATGGACTGTTGAGGGGAGATATATGTGTGTGGCATACAAGGCACCTTTGGATCCCACTCTGATGGACCTTCTTCATTATCTGCAAAACAAATACTATTAGAGTTACCAGATCAAGAGACTTAAACCTTTCTTGCAACATCAATAGGGCATGTTGGTGGGATAGTATGTGTCTACAAGACTACCCGTTGTCTGGAACAAATTTTCCATCCATGTGAGGCTGTGTGCTTCCCTAACCCAATTCAAGTATAGCTTGGACCAGTGGATGGGAAATCAGAAATCTTTCCTGGCCTGGCATATGTGCCCCTGATGGGCAGCTACAGACTGTAAATGCTTGACAAATCATGCTCAGTCCTACATATTCCCCTTAGAATAATTTTAAGGTTACTTAAACTTGTTGGATACATCTAAGATACATGGATGGTATTTGAAAAGCTGTTGTGGTCATTACCTAATATACATTTATGAGCCTGTGTACCAATGAACTGAATTTATTGGCCAGTAGGTTCACTACATCTTCAAGCCACAGTGTAGGTAACATCATTCACAATCATCTCAACAAATTACTGCTCTGTGCTTTTCAAATTACAAACATAACTGAAAAAGGCCTTGTGATTGTCTTTTGGTTAGGTGGCTATTTTAGCTTCAAAGTTGGCATTGGTCGATTTTATTAAGGTCCTGAATAGTTTGTTTATTTCGGTGACAAGAGCATTACAGCTCTTCTGCCCTGATTCTACTAACATGGAATCAGCCCAAAATGGGAAATAGTTTCTAATTAATGAGCTGAATTACAGTCAGGTGTGAACACCATGTTAGTGCCTTGTACATATGTACCTCTCGTTTTACAGAATAGAAAAATAACCCAAAAATATCACTTTGCAGAAAGTTTGGGTTTTAATTCAACAGCTGGTTGCAAGGACTAATGTATACAAACATAACAAAATTATAAAATTATATTCATCCCAGACATTGCTTTAAACTGGATTTTAGCAGCTTTCATTATTTACCATTTTACAAATCCTGAGCAGAATGTTTTAGTTGGTTTGCTTTTCTTTGGAATCAGAGACTTAATTTCTGAAATGGATTTATCAGAAGATGTTTTGTTGCATTCGCCTCTTTTATTCATATTGATTCTTTGTAAAACAACATAGATTTTAAAATACTGAACCTTTGCAATAAAATAAATCATGTATAAATACAGGAAATCCTCGCTTCATATCTTGCATTTGAAATCTGTATGTTCTTAATTATTTTGATGGCAAGGTTAATATATGCTACACATAGTTGGCAGTGTCCTTTCTGTTGTCATACGATAGCTTATATATTTGTGTCGTCCTTTAAAGACAGCATCTAAAAGAATTAATAACGTGAACTGATTCTTATTTATATTTGCATTATCTGGACAGAAAAACTATCATTAAGGACAAAATTATTCTGCTTTCTGTCTAAGAACAAAATTATTCAACAATAATGCAAACTGTGACTTTCTGAGGTTTTCGGTTTTCTGGCTGATGCTTTCTTTGAATGATATAGAGTGGCTTTGCCTCAGCTTTCAACCCCCCCCGCCCCCGCCATGCTCTGCTTCCTCATCCTCAGAATATCCTTCCATCTGCGCTGCACCAGTTTCCAGAAGACGTGATTATCTGCCTCCCTATCTTCATAACTATTAAATGCCCCAGGTCATAGCTTTGCAGAGATTGAATACTTAATATCAGGAGCGACTTGTATAAGTAGGAAGAAACTCTCTAGGTGTATCTTTCAAAGTGCCCAGTGAGGCAGTGTTGTATCACAATTTCTTGACGTACTGACTGGTCCTGCACATTCTACTCTTTTTGGGAAAGAAACTTCTAAATATATTTGCTTGTATACAGTTGTGAGCAATTTGCATATGCTGGCAAAGATGAGGCAAGCATCTGGGATTAGAATTGAACAGTACTGCTAATTACAAATTACAGATGGTAATAAAGCAGGTGCTGTTAGTACATATTTATTATGCACATTTTCATGAAAAAGCACTCTGTTTTAAACAGTTTGACATTCCCATATGGCTAGAGTATTACCTTTTAGACATATTAAAGGACAAATAATATCTGAAATAAAATTTCCCTACTTTTGTTAACCACTGCAGACAGTTTGTATAAATCTACTTTGCCTTGTTTTAAAGATCACATCTGAGTATGAAAACAGTATGTGGTCTAAGAACGAAATGACAGGAAGATAAAAGACCAGATTCTAGCACTGTGTTCCAGTGAACAATGTATTTGCCTGCATGCTACTTAAGAGAAACAAACTAACCCAGTGCTTAGAGTAGTAGGGGGCAAGGTCAGGAACCTGAACTTGGGTATTTTGTGTGACATCCAAGCTCAGCTAAGTAGTCACATGTATAATATAGCCATGAGTCATTTAGTGTGTGTGTGTGTGTGTGTGTGTGTGTGTGTGTGTGTGTGTGTGTGTGTGTGTGTCTGTCTAATAAGACATGTATCAAATAAATGCAAAACCATCCAGAATGCCAAAAGTGTATAATATAGATGTTATTAGAACACTCAGCTAAGTAGTCACATGTATAATATAGCCATGAGTCCTTTAGTCTGCTTTGGTGTGTGTGTGTGTGTGTGTGTGTGTGTGTGTGTGTGTGTGTGTGTGTGTGTCTGTGTGTGTGTGTGTGTGTGTGTGTGTGTGTGTGTGTATATATATATATATATATATATATATATATATATATATATATATATATACGCATGCATGTATGGGTGCATTCATGCATGTGCATCTATTTCATTGTAAAACACAGGACAAATGTAATTCAATAAGAACAAATTTGGTAGACTAGTAGAGTCATCTAGTCCTGAAACACCAACACAGGATTTACACTAAAAAGTCTGACTATTAAGATTGTGACATCTGTATGCCTTGTAGGCTTTGTAATTATCAAGATATGCAATGGGATTATCAAGATTTGCAATATAGTGTCTGAAGATCAAGCAGGACGGTGTTTGATTTTGACCTTTAATTATTGGCTATGCCTGTAACAGTCTGCAGACCAATAGACTAGTATTACTTGGAAGTCTGCCACCCTGAATAACTACATCATCAATAAAATGTATTTATTTATTGCATTTGTTTACCAGGAAAGTCCACTGGGCCTGAAATTAGCTCATTTTCAGTGGAAGCCTAGGGAGAAAAGCTCCACATATAATTTCACACAAAGGAAATTTGTACATAAACAATACAGAGTATATAAGGTAGAGGTAGCACATTAAATAAACTAATAACACATAGTACAATTTGGAGATAACATTACATAAATTGATAATAACAGTGAATAATTGTTTAAATCATGGCACAAGTGTAGGAATGGAAGTTTTAGATATTAAGCAATATTATTAGCAGAAAGAGGAAATTAGCTTGAAGGTTAAAAGAAGGAGGCAGAAGGCTTAAAGTAGGGATAGCACAGGCTAAAGTGGCAGCAGAAGGAGTTGATATGATAGAGAGAAGGGGAAGCTAGACTAGTTATAGAGTGAGGAGGAGTAGGCTCTTGGGAGGGGGTCAAGTTTTAGGTGCCGTTGGGATGCAGTTGCATATCCAATGTGAGGAAAAATGATGTTTAAGGGATTTTTTAAAAGCAGCAGGATTACTGATAGTTCTGAGTGAAGGATAGGGAGATTACTCCATAGCTTGGAGACAGTAAAAGAATACAACATTTGACCAGCTGAGAGCTTATATTTATCAGTGTTTAATAGCATTTTGTTTTCTGACCTTAGGTGTTGATTAGGATGGTAAATGGTCAAAATGGTGGAGAGGGATGGGCAGGCTGCTGGGTAGTAAATAAGTTTATGGGCAATAGTTAGAGTTGACTCACTAGTCAGGGATCTGAGAACTCATGTAGATAGTGACCTGTTCTTCGACCATGTGTCCAAGGCAGTAAGAAAATCCTTCTATGTTTCTCAACTTATTAAAGGAAGGACATGGCATCTAGGTTCACAGAGGTCATCATACCATTATACTCAGCCCTCATCAGACCCATCATAGACTATAATGTCCCATTCATACGTACCTAACTAGACACATGCAATAACTGGAATATCCATAGGGGTTCCTTACAAAGAGTAAACACAATGTCCTACGCTGATTGCATCAAAGCCCTGTCTCTTTACTCAGTATCATACAGAATTCTGAGAGGCAATCTTTGCCTGGCATAAAAGGTATCACTGGATCCTGATTTGATGAACCATTTGCACATCAGCGAAACAAATAGCATCAGACCTACTACATTAAAAGACCTAAATTTTGCTTGCAACATTTATTTATATTATTTATTTAACATTTTTTAACTGGGAAATTCCGACTTGGAATGAAGCCATTTTTCAGTGGAGGCCTAGGGAGAAATGCTCCAGATGCATATCTTTGTAACATGGGAGGAAACCGGAGTACCCGTAGGAAACCCATATGAACACAGGGAGGACATGCAGACTCTGCACAGAAGGTACTTCAGCCAAGAATAGAACCAGAGAACCTCTTGTTGTGAAGTGACAATGCTACTGCTGCACCACTGCGCCATTTTGCTGCTACATGTTGGAGAGACGGCTATGTTTCTCAAAGAATTCCCATACTCTGGAACAGACTCCCCATCCATGTGAAGCAGACTTCCTCTCTGTCCTTATTTAAGCATAGCTTGGACCAATGGATGGGTAATTAGACATTTACCCCTGGTCTAGCTGCTATGTCTCTGCTGGACAGAGGCAGTCAGTAAATCACCCCTATATAAATCAAAATTACGGGTCACATTTGGGTTGCACAGGCAGGCTTATAAGGGCCCTAGTGGTTCTTAGCCTAGTATACCGCTATGAACCTAAGTGCAGACTCTTGCTTTTGGTACACTCACTCCTAGTGAATGTAGCATTTCAGAGGTAGATAGTTGCAGTTTTAAGTACAAGTATATGACTTATGTTCTAATAACATCTATATTATACACTTTTGGCATTCTGGATGGTTTTGCATTGATTTGATACATGTCTTATTACACACACACACACACACACACACACACACACACACACACACACACACACACACACACACACACACACACACACAGTTTGTTTGTCAGTTTATTTGATATGTCATGTTATAGGAACTGATCCAGTGTAAATGGCATGCTCAAGTCTAAACCTAATGAGGTGCTTGTAATCAGGCACTGCATGGTAGAAAGGAAATAAACTAACTGCACAGTAATACGATAGGTCATATGTCAGTGTAAAAAGGTACACCATTAGGAGCCTTACAAAATGGCCAGCAATAAATATTTCTTTATCTACCGGGGAGGAGGTTCTAAAGTCACACTGCCAGACAGAAAAAAGAACAGCCTTCACTCATTTCCACGTGTAAACCTGGGCACCTTCAATAACCCCAGAATGAAGAATTCAGTATTGTTTCTTAGTTGTAAGGGATGAGTAGTTAGTGCTTATAAAGTGTGATACAGTTTGTCCAGGGCTAGGGTTTGCTAGTACTACCACTAGAATGGTTATATATTAACAGTACAGGCTATGTAGAGCTATGTAGTGGGAGAAGGACAAAGGAACTAGCCTGTAGGGCTCTGTATCAACCATGTTCAGTTGAGTTCAGCATTGGGAAGGCCTACATACAGGGAGCCCCATCTGTACAAATGGGAAGAAACCAAGACGGAAACAAACACAAGAACAGCCTAAGGAGTGGGAGAAGGTGTTTGATGTGGGCAGTGTTAAAAGAGGAAACAGGATGGCAACAGTGGCACCTAGTTTCTGAGACTTACTTTGTTATCCAAATACAGAAGATGCTTAAACTTGTCCGGCTTAACAACACTGTGAAAAACATAAAAAACAATGTGTTTATACATTGGGCATTTGTAACTCTCTGAAGTTGTGTGAATAACAGAATAAGTACATATCTGACAACTACATACCACTGGAGAAGTAACACATAGTAACAGAAGTACGTATCTGGCACCTACATACCACTGGAGAAGTAACACACAGTAACAGAAGTACATATCCGGCACCTACATACCACTGAAGAAGTAACACACAGTAACAGACCTACATACCACTGGAGAAGTAACACACCATAACAGAAGTACATATCTGGCACCTACAGACCACTGGAGAAGTAACACACAGTAACAGACCTACATACCACTGGAGAAGTAACACACCATAACAGAAGTACATATCTGGCACCTACAGACCACTGGAGAAGTAACACACAGTATCAGAAGTACATTTCTGGTATATCAGGTGAATAACATAATCTTTACTCCAAAGTGTTTGTCATGACATGCAAGTGCTATTAAAACCTAATTTGATTTTTAAATGTTTGACAACCCCCACCCCCACCCCTCCCCCCCTCCGATGGCCTTCTCTGTTTGGTCAGCTATTACTAAGTATTGCAGAAAGACAGCCTCCTTTTGGCATGGCTTCCCAGCATGTTAGCAAAAGCAGTTAGCCAAAGTTCATGCATAATGCAACCTTAAGTATGTTTTTTTTTTTATGCCTTTGAGAAACAGGGTCTGCTGCAGGTTTTAATGTTTACTACCCAAAGCTTATGCATTGTCTTTTATTCTGCATTGTTTAGCTCTAAACTTCCTTGAATCATGACATGGCTGAAGAATCATGGACAAAGTTGAAAATAATAATGTGACAAAGGCCCCAAAAATGTGCACTTTTTTTTAAATATCACTGTTATTCACTTAGAAAGTTAATAGAACAATTGGTTTTGCATCAACACTTACTTTTGAACACTTAGACAAATAAACAACCTTCACACATTCAAGCCAAATGTAACCCTACACATTATTTCCTCCTGGCTCTATAATGATGCGTATCCTAGTGAACTCTGTATCTCTCCCGTATCTACAGTTTTTTTTCTGTACCCTTTCTCTAGTCACCTCTCCTTGGTAACAGCCAAAACATTTTTATGGCCTCCAGTTATAAATAAGTATTTTGTATTACCAGCAAGAGCCAGACTGTCCCTATAGCCATTGTCTGTCTCCTTATAAGCACCATTTGTACACAAGACATTAATCACACAATGTACTATACTCTGGTTTACCAGCTATCTCTCTGATAGACTCCAGTCTGTTAGATGGCTATCAGCCTCCTGCCCCTTCCTTCCTGACCATACTAGCATACCCCAAGGTTCCATTCTAGGGCATCTCCTCTTTAACATCTTTACAAACTATCTTCACACATCTCTCTGTCATTCCTCTCTTATCCAGTATGCAGACGATTCCACCATCATTTCCCGCTCCGATAATCTCCCACACCTTCTGTTCCTTACTCAAGACTTACTCCTATCTGTGGAAAACTGGCTAACCAGCAAGAAACTCTTAATTAATCCCACAAAAACTGAACAACTTCTCTTCCTTCCCAGATCTTTACAATATTGCAAAAACTCTTTTTCAGTCACATCTCGTCACAGTACTATTATCTCAGTCGAAACCCATACTAAACTTCCTTGCTGTTATTATCGACGACCAACTTAAGTTTGATATCCATATTCTTCAGTCTGTCAAAAAACACACAAAAACCTAGGCCTATCATATAGGAATAAAAAATACTTGTATAGGGACACAAAACACACTCTGGCTATTTTATGCTGCAACAATGCTCACTAATCTTCAATCCAACTTCTTGGCGAAACTTGATTCCAGCTACAATAAAACTGTCAGATTTGCTGCCAATTTACCTTACCACTGCCACCACTGCACTGCCCTAAAAACCTTCTGTGGCCAGATGTTCAAAACCAACTCTTACTTCCTCATCTCCACCTCACACACTCAATACTAGCGAATCCCTCCCTCTGCCCTGTTCTGTCTATCCTCTTCTCTCCCTGTACCCCCAAATGCTGTCTTCACAATGCAGACCAAAATCTCCTGGAAGTGTGTAAGCCCATGAAGCAAGTTGCCCACAGACCTAAGAGCTATCAAGAACAGTCTCAGTTTCAAAAAAACGCTAAAAGATTGTTTACCCAAAATGTGGAGCTGCCCCTGCCATACCGTACCTGATCTATTCGTCTGCATTGTTATGCCCCCTTTATCACTGCTAATACAATGTTACGGCAGCCCTGTTACCCCTATTACTTTTCTTTCTTCAAGCTGAAAATGTACATAAATATCTAAGATTGTCTAAGGTGGTTATATTTAGCCTGTTTTTCTCTGTGACAAATGTGTATAGCACAATCACTCTGCATTTCCTAACTTATTTGCCAAACGCTAATTGCAATCTTACTCTGTGTGAGAATGCTTTTAATTTTATACTTATGTTAATTAGCATGATTGTTGTTTGTATACTTTACAAATTCCTGCAATCACTATTAGATTTAGCTATGCATCTGTTTCTTTTTTTGTATTATATGCGTACAAGTTTCTTTTTATTATTATTATTTTAGCTCTGTATTTCTGTATGTATTTGTTTATGTCTGGAGCTTTTCTCCTCGGGCCTCTGCTGAAAAAGGGCTTCTTGCCCAGTCCAACTAACATGGTTAACAAATGTCAAATAAATAAATAAAATTCTCCTTTACTATTTCCATATGTGTTTCCCTTATGTAGGTATTGGCCTTTGAGAGCGAGCGTGGCCTTCGCTTTCTTCACATTATTCGCTTTGGGGATAGCATTAAAAGGCTGTACTATTGCATGCAGCCCTATGAAGTCTGACTTGATCCCTCTGTAATATTTCAACACAAGCTTCAGATAAGTTGGCAATTTAACTGATAAACAGCAATTTCCTTTTACAAAAAATGATATGACACCATCTCTCAGACAAACTACTGGAAACTTTTCTATTTTTTATACATTATATACGAGTTGAGGAACCTCCCTGTAGTTCCACTGAAGACAAGTGTTTGCACTTCTGCCAACAAGTCTAAGTGGCTTCAGTTTTCTAGATACTGCTTTCAACAACAACAAAATAAACCTGCTTAAAATATTGTAAAAGACTATCTTAATGTACTGAAAACCATTCAAACAGATGATGATATTAAGGCAGACATCTTTTAAACTTACAGTACATTTTTAATAACATAGGACTCACAATACGAGCACTTAGCATGTCCCATGATCCTAATACTGGGGAGATTTAGCATGTCCCATGGTCCTAATACTGGAGAGATTTAGCATGTCTCATGGTCCTAATACTGGAGAGATTTAGCATGTCCCATGGTCCTAATACTGGAGACATTTAGCATGTCTCATGGTCCTAATACTGGAGAGATTTAGCATGTCCCATGGTCCTAATACTGGAGAGATTTAGCATGTCCCATGATCCTAATACTGGAGAGATTTAGCATGTTTCATGGTCCTAATACTGGAGAGTTTAGCATGTCTCATGGTCCTAATACTGGGGAGATTTAGCATGTCCCATGATCCTAATACTGGAGAGATTTAGCATGTTTCATGGTCCTAATACTGGAGAGTTTAGCATGTCTCATGGTCCTAATACTGGACAGATTTAGAATGCCCAACGGTCCTAATGCTGGAGAGATTTAGCATGTCCCGCTTTCCTAATACTGGAGAGATTTAGCATGTCCCATGGTCCTAATACTGGAGACATTTAGCATGTCCCAAGGTCCTAATACTGGATAGATTTAGCATGTCTCATGGTCCTAATACTGGAGACATTTAGCATGTCCCATGGTCCTAATACTGGAGAGATTTAGCATGTCTCATGGTCCTAATACTGGAGAGATTTAGCATGTCCCATGGTCCTAATACTGGAGAGATTTAGCATGTCCCATGGTCCTAATACTGGAGAGATTTAGCATGTCTCATGGTCCTAATACTGGAGAGATTTAGCATGTCCCATGGTCCTAATACTGGAGAGATTTAGCATGTCTCATGGTCCTAATACTGGAGAGTTTAGCATGTCCCATGGTCCTAATACTGGAGACATTTAGCATGTCCCATGGTCCTAATACTGGAGAGATTTAGCATGTCTCATGGTCCTAATACTGGAGAGATTTAGCATGTCTCATGGTCCTAATACTGGAGAGTTTAGCATGTCCCATGGTCCTAATACTGGAGACATTTAGCATGTCCCATGGTCCTAATACTGGAGAGATTTAGCATGTCTCATGGTCCTAATACTGGAGAGATTTAGCATGTCCCATGGTCCTAATACTGGAGAGATTTAGCATGTCCCATGGTCCTAATACTGGAGAGATTTAGCCTGTCTCATGGTCCTAATACTGGAGAGATTTAGCATGTCCCATGGTCCTAATACTGGAGAGATTTAGCATGTCTCATGGTCCTAATACTGGAGAGATTTAGCATGTCCCACTTTCCTAATACTGGAGAGATTTAGCATGTCCCATGGTCCTAATACTGGTAAGATTTAGAATGCGCTGAATTTGTTTCACGTATAGAAGTTTTTTGTTAATAAAGCAAATCAAATAAAGCACTATAGATTATATAACTCAGGTATGCTGCAGTACATTTTCTTAACAAGTATCATTCTATACTGTAAGTTTGTCTGTCATCCATTTTGCACTAACTGTCAGATTCTCCCCAGCTCTCTGGTAAAATTAATGCCAAATTGCATCAAAATAAAACAAATAAAAACTGTAAGCACTTGGTATTTACTGTCAAATGCAGTTCATGTAAAGCACCTAAATGCTATATACTTCAGGCTTCATTATTAGAAAATATACATATAGGGAATGCTCAAATCACACAGCATGTTAAGTGGCATTACTCAGGGAGGGGGTGAATCAGTCACATATATGGCCAAAGCAATGGAAAAAGAATATAGTGAGGTATTCATCCCCTGCAAATTACATTATAATGTCATGCAGATAACTATCAGTATGCTAATATGTTGGTGAAGAAATCAAACATGGCGACTATTCTGAGCACCATAATCTTTTGGTGTAAAGGATTATTGCTTGCTGTAAGATGCTAGACTAATACCTGTTGTAGCTAGTCAGAGGTCTTTCTGACCACCTTGGGGACCCATTGTCCTAATGTTGTGTGTAACTGCCCTGCACATTACAGAACAGTCTTTCAGACCTTGTTTATCATTATGACAATAACAGGGACATTTTGATAGCTGCTGTTTAGGCAGAGACATCATTAGATTGCTAGTAGGTATGCATTATCCTCTGTTGAAATGAAGGGAAAACATGGATTGCTTATGCCAGTAGACAGACAGGTTTACGTAACTTTACCTATCCCTTGGTACATGAACCTTTCATCATTGAATGAGTGACACAATAAGGGTTTTGCAGGTGTTAGGATCTGGTCTATATTATATGCTCAAAGAGACTTTTCTGAGGAAAAAATTAACAGAAATGGCCATTCATACTTTAGAGTGTTAGCTCTTTATGTATCGATTATTATATGCTCGAAGAAAAGTCTCTTCGAGCATATAATATAGACCCATTTGTATCATGAGTCCTACATCAATTTATTTATTATTTATTGGCATTCATTTACTGGGATAGTCCAGTGGGCCAAGAAGAGTCTATTTTCAGTGGAGGCTCGGGGTGAAAAGCTTCACAAAGAGACATGATAAACTATACAATGCAAAGATATAGCTGTTTACCTAGTAGCATAATAGAATATAAAAATAACACAGTAGAAACGATTACAAAGTAGTTCAACAATAGTTAGCATAGCAGAGAGGGTAAGCTGTGTATCAAATGCATTTGTAATTCTGGGAGCATGTGGAGGAGAATAAGACAAGCACAGAGGGTGGAGGATTCAGATATAAGAAAAAAATGTATGGAATTGACAAATGTAATACAAAGAGGATGAAACAAGGAACACAATAGGGTATCACTTATCATTATGTCAGTGAGGGTGACCTTGTAGACTGGACATGAGCAGAAATGGTGTCCTTGTACAGCTGCAAAACATGGAGAAAGTCAGTAACTATGGATACTTAAATAGTCTGAAAAAATGAAGGTGGTGACATTGATCTGCTACATGACATTAGTCTCCCCAATGAATTCTAGGACAGATTCAGAGATGGTATATCAAAGTCTAAAAGTAGATCATCTGCTACAATTGTGTTAACACAGTAGGGCACAAAGGTAACTCTGGAGAACTGGTTTGTTTGCACTCAGTTGCACAATACAAGCTCCTTGTAAAGATGAAAGGGACAGGACTAGGTAGCAAATCTGTGTGAATGGAGTGAAAACATAACCAAAGTCAGACGGTGGTAGCGACAGAGGAGGAAGGAAAGAATGCAGCAGATGATGTCACACAGACATTCCTCAGACCGGCCTTGTGCCCTTCTCTGACCTCGTATAGAATACAATCCTCAGACCGGCCTTGTGCTCTTCTCTGACCTCATATAGAATACAATCCTCAGACCGGCCTTGTGCTCTTCTCTGACCTCATATAGAATACAATCCTCAGACCGGCCTTGTGCTCTTCTCTGACCTCATATGGAATACAATCCTCAGACCGGCCTTGTGCTCTTCTCTGACCTCATATAGAATACAATCCTCAGACCGGCCTTGTGCTCTTCTCTGACCTCATATAGAACACAATCCTCAGACCAGCCTTGTGCTCTTCTCTGACCTCATATAGAACACAATCCTCAGACAGGCCTTGTGCTCTTCTCTGACCTCATATAGAATACAATCCTCAGACCGGCCTTGTGCTCTTCTCTGACCTCATATAGAATACAATCCTCAGACCGGCCTTGTGCTCTTCCCTGACCTCATATAGAATACAATCCTCAGACCGGCCTTGTGCTCTTCTCTGACCTCATATAGAATACAATCCTCAGACCGGCCTTGTGCTCTTCTCTAACCTCATATAGAATACAATCCCCAGACCGGCCTTGTGCTCTTCTCTGACCTCACATAGAATTCAATCCTCAGACTGGCCTTGTGCTCTTCTCTGACCTCACATAGAATACAATCCTCAGACCGGCCTTGTGCTCTTCTCTGACTTCATATAGAATACAATCCTCAGACCGGCCTTGTGCTCTTCTCTGACCTCATATAGAATACAATCCTCAGACCGGCCTTGTGCTCTTCTCTGACCTCATATAGAATACAGTCCTCAGACTGGCCTTGTGCTCTTCTCTGACCTCATATAGAATACAATCCCCAGACTGGCCTTGTGCTCTTCTCTGACCTCATATAGAATACAATCCTCAGACCAGTCTTGTGCTCTTCTCTGACCTCATATAGAATACAATCCTCAGACCGGCCTTGTGCTCTTCTCTGACCTCATATAAAATACAATCCTCATACCGGCCTTGTGCTCTTCTCTGACCTCATATAGAATACAATCCTCAGACCGGCCTTGTGCTCTTCTCTGACCTCATATAGAATACAATCCTCAGACTGGCCTTGTGCTCTTCTCTGACCTCATATAGAATATAATCCTCAGACCAGCCTTGTGCTCTTCTCTGACCTCATATAGAATACAATCCTCAGACCGGCCTTGTGCTCTTCTCTGACCTCATATAGAATACAATCCTCAGACTGGCCTTGTGCTCTTCTCTGACCTCATATAGAATACAATCCTCAGACCGGCCTTGTGCTCTTCTCTGACCTAATATAGAATACAATCCTCAGACCGGCCTTCTGCTCTTCTCTGACCTCATATAGAATAAAATCCTTAGATCGGCCTTGTGCTCTTCTCTGACCTCATATAGAATACAATCCTCAGACCGGCCATGTGCTCTTCTCTGACCTCATATAGAATACAATCCACAGACCAGCCTTGTGCTCTTTTCTGACCTCATATAGAATACAATCCTCAGACCGGCCTTGTGCTCTTCTCTGACCTCATATAGAATACAATCCTCAGACCGGCCTTGTGCTCTTCTCTGACCTCATATAGAATACAATCCTCAGACCGGCCTTGTGCTCTTCTCTGACCTCATATAGAATACAATCCTCAGACTGGCCTTGTGCTCTTCTCTGACCTCATATAGAATACAATCCTCAGACCGGCCTTGTGCTCTTCTCTGACCTCATATAGAATGCAATCCACAGACCAGCCTTGTGCTCTTCTCTGACCTCATATAGAATACAATCCTCAGACCGGCCTTGTGCTCTTCTCTGACCTCATATAGAATACAATCCTCAGACCGGCCTTGTGCTCTTCTCTGACCTCATATAGAATACAATCCTCAGACTGGCCTTGTGCTCTTCTCTGACCTCATATAGAATACAATCCTCAGACCGGCCTTGTGCTCTTCTCTGACCTCATATAGAATACAATCCTCAGACCGGCCTTGTACTCTTCTCTGACCTCATATAGAATACAATCCTCAGACCAGCCTTGTGCTCTTCTCTGACTTCATATAGAACACAATCCTCAGACTGGCCTTGTGCTCTTCTCTGACTTCATATAGAATACAATCCTCAGACTGGCCTTGTGCTCTTCTCTGACCTCATATAGAATACAATCCTCAGACTGGCCTTGTGCTCTTCTCTGACCTCATATAGAATAGAAGAGGGAAACTAGATTGATTGCTTTGCTGAAGTTGTAAGATAATGTGTAGGATTTGTCTTAGCATGGCCAGTAAAGCAAAACACCATGTGCCACTAAAGCAAACACCACTACAATATATCATTTTTTGTAGGTGATAATGCAGATCCTGTTTATGCACTTCCCCCACAAAAACAAAACCTTTTACAAAAGGACATGCATCTCCATCCTGAAAACTCTCTACAAGCCACTGATTCCATACAGACATTGTCTGCAGACACATAAGGTTTTGTATCTTACAGAATGCATAACTGAGACCATCATACTCAGGAACGCTACCAGTCTCCAATTCTTCCAAAGAAATATGAGGTTCCAGCAAATTACTTATTTCTAAAGAAATCCTAGACACTTTCACACTTGACAAACTAAACGTTCCTCATGTCAGCATGCAAATGCCAAAGAAAATTGTCTATACAAGTGAAGACAAAATTCTCTAGGTCTCTTACTTCTGCATCTTGACTAGTTTCTCACAGCAGAACAGTAGCAGTGAGCCTTTAAATGAAAGTTTTAAACAGCTAAATGAGCCTCTCGAAAAAAGTTTAACTGCAACAAGTTATCAGAAACAAACAACCCAACAGATGCTTAATGAAAGTGGATAATTTCCAGTTAATACCTCACACACAGTGAAACTAGCTAGAAAAATACACAGTACGCAAAGTGCTATAAATAAAGAAATAAAGAACAAAATAAACAAAAAACAGGAGAGTTAATGTTATATATTATAGCTCCGAATTTGCTCAGTGTCCTTCCTTCAATTAGCTCAGTGTGAAATGGCAGAACACACACAACTGAACTTCTTAGGTAGCAGAAAGTTGAAACCTGAGAATGCTTTTAATAAAGAAATCTCAAAAGAACTGATGAAGTGCTTTGTCTAAGCTGTAGTGCAGGTGACCTCAGTCAGCCAATGACCTCAAGCAATTCTCTCTCACTGAAATGCCTGATGGCTTTGGCTAAACCAACATGTCCATGAATATGTGCTCAGACACACAGCCTCCATAAACACTAGGCCCAAATACAAGCCTGAATATAGAAATGCTACAAATATCCCCACTACTTAGAAACAAACTACAGACATGTTTCTCACAGCTGAAAAGCAGCAGTGAGCCTTTAAATGAAAGTTTTAAACAGCTAAAGGAGCCTCTAGAAAAAAAGAGTTTAACTGAAACATGTTATCAGAAACAAACAACCCAACAGATGCTTAATAAAAGTGGATAATTTCCAGTTAATACCTCACACACAGTGAAACTAGCTAGAAAAATACACAGTACACAAAGTGCTATAAATAACAAAGAAATAAAGAACAAAATAAACAAAAAACAGGATACTTAATGTTATATATTATAGCTCCGAGTTTGCTCAGTGTCCTTCCTTCGATTAGCTCAGTTGTAAAATGGCAGAACACTCACAACTGAACTTCTTAGGTAACAGAAAGTTGAAACCTGAGACAGCTTTTAAGAAAGAAATCTCAAAAGAACCAATGAGGTGCTTAGTCTAAGCTGTAGTCCAGGTGACCTCAGTCAGCCAATGACCTCAAACAATTCTCTCTCACTGAAATGCCTGATGGCTTTGGCTAAACCGAGATGTCCCTGAATATATGCTCAGACACACAGTCTCCGCAAACACTAGGCCCAAAGACAAGCCTGAATATGGAAATGGTACAAATATCCCCACTACTTAGAAACAACCTGCAGAAATGTTTCTCACAGCTGAAATGCAGCAGTGAGCCTTTATATGAAAGTTTTAAACAGCTAAAGGAGCCTCTAGAAAAAAGAGTTTAACTGCAACAAGTTTTCAGAAACAAACAACCCAAAAGATGCTTAATAAAAGTGGACAATTTCCAGTTAATACCTCACACACAGTGAAACTAGCTAGAAAAATACACAGTACACAAAGTGCTATAAATAACAAAGAAATAAAGAGCAAAATAATCAAAAAACAGCATACTTAATGTTATATATTATAGCTCCGAGATTGCTTAGTGTCCTTCCTTCGATTACCTCAGTATAAAATGGCAGAACACTCACAAATGAACTTATTAGGTAACAGAAAGTTGAAACCTGAGACAGCTTTTAAGAAAGTAATCTCAAAAGAACCAATGAGGTGCTTAGAGTAAGCTGTAGTCCAGCTGACCTCAGTCAGCCAATGACCTCAAACAATTCTCTCTCACAGAAATGCCTGATAGCTTTGGCTAAACCAAGATGTCCCTTAAGATGTGCTCAGACACAGCCTCCGCAAACACTAGGTCCAAATACAAGCCTGAATATGGAAATGCTAAAAATATCCCCACTACTTAGAAACAAAGTGCAGAAATGTTTCTCAACGCTGAAAAGCAGCAGTGAGCCTTTAAATGAAAGTTTTAAACAGCTAAAGGAGCCTGTAGAAAAAAGAGTTTAACTGCAACAAGTTATCAGAAACAAACAACCCAACAGATGCTTAATAAAAGTGGATAATTTCCAGTTAATACCTCACACACAGTGAAACAAGCTAGAAAAATACACAGTACACAAAGTGCTATAAATAACAAAGACATAAAGAACAAAATAAACAAAAAACAGGATACTTAATGTTATATATTATAGCTCCGAGTTTGCTCAGTGTCCTTCCTTCGATTACACTCACAAATGCACTTCTTAGGTAACAGAAAGTTGAAACCTGAGACAGCTTTTAAGAAAGAAATCTCAAAAGAACCAATGAGGTGCTTAGTCTAAACTGTAGTCCAGGTGACCTCAGTCAGCCAATTACCTCAAACAATTCTCTCTCACTGAAATGCCTGACGACTTTGACTAAACCAAGATGTCCCTGAATATGTGCTCAGACACACAGCCTCCACAAACACTAGGCAGAAATACAAGCCTGAATATGGAAATGCTACAAATATCACCATTACTTAGAAACAAACTGCAGAAATGTTTCTCACAGCTGAAAAGCAGAAGTGAGCCTTTAAATGAAAGTTTTAAACAGCTAAAGGGGCCTCTAGAAAAAAGAGTTTAACTGCAACAAGTTATCACAAACACATAACCCAACAGATGCTTAATAAAAGTGAAAAATTTCCAGTTAATACCTCACACACAGTGAAACTAGCTAGAAAAATACACAGTACACAAAGTGCTATAAATAAAGAAATAAACAACAAAATAAACAAAAAACAGGATAGTTAATGTTATATATTATAGCCCCGACTTTTCTCAGTGTCCTTCCTTTGATTAGCTCAGTGTGAAATGGCAGAACACTCACAACTGAACTTCTTAGCTAGCAGAAAGTTAAAACCTGAGACAGCTTTTAAGAAAGAAATCTCAAAAGAACCAAGGAGGTGCTTAGTCTAAGCTGTAGTCAAGGTGACCTCAGTCAGCCAATGACCTCAAACAATTCTCTGTCACTGAAATGCCTGATGGCTTTCGCTAAACCAAGATGTCCCTGAATATGTGCTCAGACACACAGCCTGTGCAAACACTAGGCCCAAAGACAAGCCTGAATATGGAAATGCTACAAATATCCCCACTACTTAGAAACAAACTGTGGAAATGTTTCTCACAGCTGAAAAGCAGCAGTGAGCCTTTAAATGAAAGTTTTAAACAGCTAAAAGAGCCTCTAGAAAAAAGAGTTTAACTGCAACAAGTTATCAGAAACAAACAACCCAACAGATGCTTAATAAAAGAGGACAATTTCCAGTTAATACCTCACAAACAGTGAAACTAGGTAGAAAAATACCCAGTACACAAAGTGCTATAAATAACAAAGAAATAAAGAACAAAATAAACAAAAAACAGGATACTTAATGTTATATATTGTAGCTCTGAGTCTGCTCAGTGTCCTTCCTTCGATTAGCTCAGTTGTAAAATGGCAGAATATTCACAACTGAACTTCTTAGGTAACAGAAAGTTGAAACCTGAGACAGCTTATAAGAAAGAAATCTCAAAAGAACCAATGAGGTGCGTAGTCTAATCTGTAGTCCAGGTGACCTCAGTCAGCTAATGACCTCAAACAATTCTCTCTCACTGAAATGCCTGATGGCTTTGGCTACACCAAGATGTCCCTTAATATGAGCTCAGACTCAGCCTCCACAAACACTAGGCCCAAATACAATCCTGAATATGGAAATGCTACAAATATCACCACTCCTTAGAAACAAACTGCAGAAATGTTTCTCACAGCTGAAAAGCAGCAGTGAGCCTTTAAATGAAAGTTTTAAACTGCTAAAGAAGCCTCTAGAAAAAAAGAGTTTAACTGCAACAAGTTATCAAAAACAAACAACCCAATAGATGCTTAATAAAAGTGGACAATTTCCAGTTAATACCTCACACACAGTGAAACTAGCTAGAACAATACACAGTACACAAAGTGCTATAAATAACAAAGAAATAAAGAACAAAATAAACAAAAACAGGATACTTAATGTTATATATTATAGCTCCGAGTTTGCTCAGTGTCCTTAATTCAATTAGCTCAGTGTAAAATGGCAGAACACTCACAACTGAACTTCTTAGGTAACAGAAAGTTGAAACCTGAGACAGCTTTTAAGAAAGAAATCTCAAAAGAACCAATGAGGTGCTTAGTCTAAGCTGTAGTCCAGGTGACCTCAGTCAGCCAATGACCTCAAACAATTCTCTCTCACTGAAATGCCTGATGGCTTTGGGTAAACCAAGATGTCCCTGAATATTTGTGCAGACACACAGCCTCCGCAAACACTAGGCCCTAAGACAATCCTGATTATGGAAATTGCACAATTATCCTCACTACTTAGAAACAAACTGCAGAAATGTTTCCCACAGCTGAAAAGCAGCACTGAGTCTTTAAATGAAAGTTTTAAACAGCTAAAGGAGCCTCTAGAAAAAAGAGTTTAACTGCAACAAATTATCCGAAACAACCCAACAGATGCTTAATAAAAGAGGACAATTTCCAGTTAATACCTCACACACAGTGAAACTAGCTAGAAAACTACACAGTACACAAAGTGCTATAAATAACAAAGAAATAAAGAACAAAATAAACAAAAAACAGGATACTTAATGTTATATATTATAGCTCTGAGTTTGCTCAGTGTCCTTCCTTCGATTAGCTCAGTGTAAATTGGCAGAACACTCACAACAGAACTTCTTAGGTAAATGAAAGTTGAAGCCTGAGACAGCTTTTAAGAAAGAAATCTCAAAAGAACCAATGAGGAACTTATTCTAAGCCGTAGTCCAGGTGACCTCAGTCAGCCAATGATCTCAAACAATTCTCTCACAGAAATGCCTGAAGGCTTTGGCTAAAGCAACATGTCCCTGAATATGTGCTCAGACACACAGCCTCCACAAACACTAGGCCCAAATACAAGCCTGAATATGGAAATGCTACAAATATCCCCACTGCTTAGAAACAAACTGCAGAAATGTTTCTCACAGCTGAACAGCAGCAGTGAGCCTTTAAGTGAAAGTTTTAAACAGCTAAAGGAGCTTCTAGAAAAAAAGAGTTTAACTGCAACAAGTTATCAGAAACAAACAACCCAACAGATGCTTAATAAAAGTGGATAATTTCCAGTTAATACCTCACACACAGTGAAACTAGCTAGAAAGAAACACAGTACACAAAGTGCTATAAATAACAAAGAAATAAAGAACAAAATAAACAAAAAACAGGATACTTAATGTTATATATTATAGCTCTGAGTTTGCTCAGTGTCCTTCCTTCAATTAGCTCAGTGTAAAATGGCAGAACACTCACAACTGAACTTCTTAGGTAACAGAAAGTTGAAACCTGAGACAGCTTTGAAGAAATAAATCTCAAAAGAACCAATGAGGTGCTTAGTCTAAGCTGTAGTCCAGGTGACCTCAGTCAGCCAATGACCTCAAACAATTCTCTCTCAGTGAAATGCCTGATGGCGTTGGCTAAACCAAGATGTCCCTGAATATGTGCTCAGACACACAGCCACCGCAAACACTCGGCCCAAAGACAAGCCTGAATATGGAAATTGTACAATTATCCAAACTACTTAGAAACAAACTGCAGACATATTTCTCACAGCTGAAAAGCAGCAGTGAGCCTTTAAACGAAAGTTTGAAACAGCTAAAGAAGCCTCTAGAAAAAAGAGTTTAACTGCAACAAGTTATCAGAAAGAAGCAACCCAACAGATGCTTAATAAAAGTGGACAATTTACAGTTAATAATTCACACACAGTGAAACTAGATTGAAAAAGATGCAGTACACAAAGTGCTATAAATAAAGAAATAAAGAACAAAATAAACAAAAAACAGGATACTTAATGTTATATATTATAGCTCTGAGTTTGCTCAGTGTCCTTAATTCAATTAGCTCAGTGTAAATTGGCAGAACACTCACAACTGAACTTATTAGGTAACAGAAAGTTGAAACCTGAGACAGCTTTTAAGAAAGTAATCTCAAAAGAACTAATGAGGTGCTTAGAGTAAGCTGTAGTCCAGGTGACCTCAGTCAGCCAATGACCTCAAACAATTCTCTCTCACTGAAATGCCTGACAGCTTTGGCTAAACCAAGATGTCCCTTAATATGTGCTCAGACTCAGCCTCCACAAACACTAGGCCCAAATACAAGCCTGAATATGGAAATGCTACAAATATCCCCACTACTTAGAAACAAACTGCAGAAATGTTTCTCACAGCTGAAAAGCAGCAGTGAGCCTTTAAATGAAAGTTTTAAACAGCTAAAAGGGCCTT